>NW_028301606.1:9090909-9393939 GCF_987345545.1 Pholcus phalangioides
TTGTATAGTTGTTTAAATTAAAACAAAAAAAAAACTTTTTATACTGACATTCTCTCCTCAAAAACCCAATTGAAAAGTTATTTCACTGTCTCTTTTGAGGATTAAGAAAATTTCACGTTTCTAAGTGCAATGTTCACTGAGAAATTTGAACTCAAAAATTAGGAAAGAACAGGATTAATGCGGATAAGAGATGAGTTTTATCCCCATTTGTTTACCTGTTTATTTCCAACTATATTTGATACATGGGTTTCTTTTTTAGCTTCATAAGGTATTATTTTTAATACAGATTTATTATGAAATACAGCTTTATATTTTCTTGTAACCCTAAAGCGCTGTATGTTACGTAAAAATTATATATTTTTGAAGGGTTTTCTTTTCATTTCAATTTATCCATCCAATATGTTTCATGAGAAGGCAGGCTGATGTGTTCAAGCATCGCGAAATGCTTTCAAAATATCTCTGTTGCCCTGAACATAACCTAACTAGATTCTGTGGAGTCACATGACGCTACAAAATATGTATCGTATAGGAACATTCAACGAGATCATTTAATGTTCTGCAACAAACATCTCGAAGAAGTTTTCTATTCATTTTTTTTAACCGGATTATATCTAAAAAGAAATATGAAGAAATAGGATTTAGATATTCATACATCAGATATTCAAGAAGAAATATCCAATATATGAGAAGAAATTTTAACATTCTAAGAATGAATGAAGAAATATCTAAGGAGATCTTGAATAATGAAAGGAGTATGGAGAAACCATTTATATAATCTACTAGCTATAATACCCGGCGTTGCCCGGGTTTTCTTCAATGAGGCTTTTTGGAACATGCGATATCTCCCTTTTTCTTTGAAGGATATGCAAACCGTGTCTAAGTTAACCGATATGGCGACTTCTTGCGCGAATCATGAAATAAACAAATTCAGATTTAAAGAAACGTAGAGAAATGAATATATATATTTTTCCCCCCTTTTTTAAGGGTCGCTCAGTATTTCGATCCCCTCCCAAACTCCACCTCCAGCAGATGGAGAACAAGTTATCCATCTCTGCCAGTATCAGCTTCCAAAAATGCTTAATTAAAGCTGTGGAATTTTTTCGATGTACTTTTTACGGGCCCATAATTAATTTTAAAATATCTTACCCCACATGAATTTATGCAGTTTGAATATCAAAAGATAATACGGAGACATTAATTTTCAAGCTTGAGAAGATATAAATAAAAAGTTGAAATCAATGTGCACAGATATCCAACTCAAAAGTAGGTCCATACTCAATAGGCTACCTCATACTTAATTTTCATTACTTCATATTTAATTTTCTGGGCTTCGTATCTATAAGCGAACTCAATATTTCAAAAATCGAGAATTTTATGCAATTTTTAAAATTATTGATGTGACAGAAAACTCCACCAAATTTCCGCATTTCTACATTAAAATCGGCAATTTTAACACTGATTTCTATGTGGATCACCTTTTCCTGACGCTCAAAGCGATGCTGATGATGATTATGACGTCTATTCAAAAAGCCTCATTACTGGGAGTAATGAAAATGTGGCAAACCATTATAAAGGCATAAACATACAAATGGTAACAGGATTAGAGAAGTGACACATAAGGCATAAAACACGTCTGAAACGCATTGCTAGGGAACCACGGTAACCAAAGTAAACGTTCGGAAAGTGATTGTCGAGGCCCAAAAACCATTGTTGCCCGACAGTTTTTTTTGCACATTTGGGGCATTTGCCCTGCTCTGACGAAATTTTAAAGTAGCCTATCGTTCAAGTCGGGCCCCATTTGGTATATATACAAAATTTGGTGACGATCGATTTAAAATAGTAGATTTGTATAAAGAACATACACACACACAGACAGACAGAAAATCAATTTTATATATATAGATACATATATCTTCCAGTAGGAACAACAAATTTAGGGTAAAAGAAATCAAGAAATATTAATAGGGTAGCCAGATATCCCGGTTTTTCGCTGTTAAATTCACTGTCCCGAAAAAGGTTTTCGCCTATTTGTCCCGGTTTTTTCTTTGCGCAATTAAAGATTAAATGCAGTTGAACTATTTTGAAATACAGTCGGCCCGCTTAATTGGGTAACGGATAAACGGATACCTTTCTAAAACGAATAAAATCTTCTGGAATAAAAATTTCTCCCATAGAGACAATGTTAGGGTTTCCGCTCAAGATAGAATATCTTAACTTTTTCCCGCTTTTCATCGGATATTATGATTCCCATGACAACTATAAATGTATATTAACCACTATGTATATAATATTTTTAATTAGATGAAATATTTGAAAATATACGACAAATATATTGCTAGTTAAGACTTACGAAAAAACTAGCCTTGGGGGCTCGAAGTGTCTAAGCTGTTCTCAGTAAATGTGTGTGTGCATTTGATTACCTTATTTCATTCCTTTTCCTCTGTAGAACATATAAAGAGCGCTAACATTTCCAATAAAAGTGGAAATCTCCAAACATCTGTACAAACGCCATAGCTTCATGAAATTATTAACTAGAAAAATGATTGCGGAAAGAAAGGATTTCTGTTTGTACAACTAATTGAAAATTTTGAATGAAGCGAAAAGCCTCCTTTTTTCCCAGTGTACACTCTTGAATGTCGTTGTATACGGATATACGGAACGTCTGACATCTACAGCCCAATTCTGATGTTTCACTCATTTTGGCTCCTTTGTGTAGAAGCAGTGTGCAATACGTTTTCGTCATGCTCTGCAAATTTTGCAATTTCGTACTGTAATATAACCCAAAAGAGGGTTTCTAAAATGTCCCGGATTTTAATTAGGAATTCCGAGATTTGTCCTGGTGTTTCTTAACACGTTCACGCTGGAGCCGATTTTCATGTTTTTCGCTGTGAGACGGTGCTTGAATCCATGCTTCACTTCATTTGGCGGCGCGGTATTTTTGCATATTCAGTCATAGTATGTGTGGAAGTGTTCGTCCAGTAACATAGTGCGTTGTTAAGTTTATAGTATTGAATTGTTACGTTTTTACTACTGAATTTTTGTTTTATAAGTTATGTTTATAACGTTGAGATAAAATAAAATACATCCTATACTTTTTTTCAATTAAAATCCGTTAAATTTCCATTATTTACATTTTCAACTATATAGCAATTCTTTCTAGTTACTAAACGAACTACATTTTGCTGGTACGCGGCTTCTGGTCGAATATTCAAGCGTGGCCCACGGATAATGCACGCCGGCGTGAACGTTTTAAGCACCTCATCTAGCCACCCTAGACATGAACGTAGAAAATGAAGAAAGAGCTAAAAATAGCTTTTATGTGACGATGTGACAAAAGCGCTTGTGTTGCTCATTTTTTCATTCAAAAATATTTATACGATGGTAAGTTTAGAGAACTCTCCAAGAAAAAACATAAGCTGGAAGGTATGAAAAATATTGAAAAATTAATATAAATAAATGAATATATATATATATATATATATATATATATGTGTGTGTGTGTGTGTGTGTGGACTGGAAAGAGTAATATATATTTTTAAATCTCTTCACCCTATTCATTTGTGTTCAGGTCAGTATCTCCCCATAAAGACTACATGCTGCAACTTATCTTCTTGTTATTTACATAGAAGGTGGAAAAACATTTTATCTGCAGTTAGTTTGAAGCACGACTTCTGGTTTTGACATTGCATAAAAAATCACCCTCCCTCATCTCTTGGAATCGTCCACAACTAAACAAATAGGTCTTAAGAGATTCTCTGACTTGAATGTTTCGGACACTTTTATAATGCAAGGAATACCCCCACAGTTGCATAAACCGCTGAATGCGAGAAAGTGAAAAATTTTGTCATACAATCAACATTGTGTATGCATGTGGACAGTTAACTCTAGATGCATATTTCAGCAAAAGTAGTTTGAAATAAAAATAAAAGAATCTGTGTAGTTTAATCACTTCCCTATTTATGTTTCTACAGTGCAAAAAAAATAAAATTCGGTTTAGTTTCACGGGAAGTCCGTTATAACAACAATTTTTCCCCTCTAATCGTGAACCATCGTTATAACGGACTTTCACTGTATTTATGACTGATTCAGCACAAATTGCGTATTTTGAAATATACTCTACGGATTACTAATCGCAACAAACGAATCACTGATCAAAATACGCAAGAAATAATAACTAATTAACGAAATTAACAAAGAAAATTAATTTCGAGTCGGATATTGGACAACAACGCACCATAATAAATTTCAGACACCACACGCAAACACACGCTTAAGCAGACTTCCGGCTGAAACAATTCCAGAGGAAACTGATTGGAAGAGCCGGGATTAGAAATTTCGCATCTTGGCTATTGATCGAAAATCAATCACCCGATTAGAATTTTCAATTAACCCCGTAATGAACAAAGTCCGTGAGTGATTTCCTGTCCGAACGGCAGTTCATCGCGTTAGTTTGTCCGTTCATAATGACATGTTAAATAACACAAGTTGCCCGCAACTAAATCACAGCGACATGAAATCAACAGTCATTTATAATAGGTTCCACAATGCTGATATAATGCATATTCAATGCTAAAATACCGAATAAAACGACATCTCGTCAATACGATAACATTAAGACCGGTTTTTAAGGCTCTTGCCTCTGACGAGAGCTCGTAGGGCTGGGACTTTCATGCACTAAAGCCGGGTTTTCCTAGGAATAGGTTTGTTGCGCAGCGTGAACCGAATTAGACTATTTCGCGCCGACAGAAACGAGTTACATAATCACGCTGCGCGTTTGTGTTTTCCTAGCGAGGCGCATCACATCATAGGGCGGCTACATAAAATATATGGCTTTGGCATCAGCTACTCTGTCGTCTGCATGCTCCGGTTTGAAGGGAAATAAAACACACAAGAGTGAAGAGAATATCGGCAAAACCGCGGCGCACGACGCATTTGACTCCTCCAGAAGGAGTCAGCCAATAACGCCCAACGTAAAGCGCTGTCGTGAGCCGTATTGCGCTCTGTAGGAAAACAGTCATGCTGCTTTTCTTACTGGTGAGTGGACGGCGTGTCGCGCTGGGCGAATCACGTTGCGCGCGGCGCAGAAAACCTGCTCCTAGGAAAACCCGGCTTGAATATGGAACGTCATTGCTGATTGGTAAAAAATCCTGAAATTCAGGTTTTTCAACACATCAGCAATGACATTGAAGTTTCGGAGCATAAAAATATTAGCTCTTCAAGGACACTCGTGTGTGACTGTAAATAGATTAATCATCCGAATCGGTGTCTGTGATGACTCATGGCTAAAATTGGTAAATGGGGGGAATTTTTCAGCGTTTGTGGGGAATTTTGAGATCTTTATCAAGTATATAAAAATAATTATTTATTTAGTATTATAATTTTGTGCGATGCTTTTCTGAAGCTAAATACCGTACTTGACTAGATATTTTCACCTATAGATGGCAGCACATTAATTCTGAATTTATAGAAAAAACTCACTCAAAAGAAAAAATTTTGAGGGAGATTTTGGCTAGACGAGATTAGTCAGAGATACTAAAACCTCTGGCCCGGCAAACATACGGGGTTCGCCATAAGGGGGTTCCCCGAAAAGTTAGTAAAACGAAGAATTTCTGTTCATACAATAAGTAATGGTTCAAAATAATTTAAACTGCATCAACAATTCCCATTATTATATTATTTTACTAAACTTGCTTACATTTTTAATTAACTTCTCCCCTCTTACTTATTTTTTCCCCCTCTCAATCAAAACATATTATCACCACATGTCTGCGGCCACCATGACCTAGTCATGTTACATTGTGTTTAGTTTTTTTTTGTTTTATTTTTACTTTCTGTTCACTCATGTTCTGTCAATTATTTTTTATTTATTTATTTTTATGTTTATAAGTTTATTGTAAAATTGTAAATTGTGATTGCCAGTAAGGGCCATTTGGCTCCTTGGTAATTTTTTTCTCTCTCCCTTTCTGTATTCCTCATTTCTGACTAATAAAGTATTGTATTATGTTATAAACTAATGTTATTTGAGATAGAAATGAAAAACATTTTAGGACATATTTAGTTTTTCAAGAGCATAAATGCATTTTTATAGAGCATATTTTAGAAGTTTTAAGAGCATAAAAATCCTAACCCTACTTATAACATTAGTTTTTCTCTGGAAACAGAAAAATGCATCTGTTTTACGGGGAAAAATGCTTATACTTATGCAAGTACTACTGTATACTTATGCAAGTACTACTGTATACTTATGCAAGTTACTACTGTATACTTATGCAAGTACTACTGTATACTTATGCAAGTTACTACTGTATACTTATGCAAGTACTACTGTATACTTATTGCTTTTCAAATATAGAGGTGTGAATGCTACTTCGAAGAGATACACAATTTTTTTCAATATCGTGAACAAAATCATAAATTTTTGCATTGACAAATTAATTTTTCTTTTAAAATTTTATTAAAAAACCATATGATTTTATTCAAGAACCTCTGCTGCAACGAAAAGTTTACCCGAGTCTGCCAACTTAAAACCGTATTACGCGTCGACATATTTTGGAGTCAAATTCTGATAGAAAGGCATCATGCTCCAGGGATTCCGTGATGAAATAGGATTCTCTTAATTCCGCGTGCGGAAAAACTGAATAAATAATCCCATTGTGAGGGACAATTTCCAAACGAGGAGTACTCGAAACGAATATTCTTATTAAACAGTGAAGGAGGGTATCGCGAGTTTTATACAGTACACATTTGTAATTAGTGAATAGAAGGGGAGACAGAACATTCAACTCTAGTTGATGTCGTCGTACAGACAAAACTGCACGAGACTGAATTGAATTTAATTGCAGATAACGAGGAACGGGCTCTCAACGTAGTTTCAATCCCCGTTTATTTTGTCTTCAGTCAGCTAGCCTGAATGATTTAACAAAACTATCTGGGTTGAGTATTGCGTCCTTTCATATCACACGGTGGGACGCATGGAATAACAGTCATCGCGTATTGCTTCTGCGAACTGACGGTAAAAGTGGTATCTACGCGTATCTCTTGCCGTTTCCGAAACTGAAACGTCAGCGGAATGACTGGAATGTGCCTGATTTTAATTAAAATGCTGCTGCTGCTGTTGCGTAAATCCGAACTCCTCCTTTTTGACAATTAGAAAATCTATCAACAGAGCGAAAATTCGAGCTCACTTTTCCGTTAAATAGAATTTCAGTTATTTTCAGAAACTGTTATTTTCTGAGAGACGTTTTACGTTTAACACTTACCTGAATTGTATGGCAACACGCAACGTATTCATCACGTGATTAAGGGGACTTGATACTGTACCCCTTTACACACATGTGAAACACACTCTGCTCTATTAGAAATATCATAAAAAATAGTATTTAACCACTGATTTATTTTAAATTTTTTGCACGTATTTTTGATTGTATTTGACATCCTATGATGGTGAATAATTTAATATATGTTAGATCCTTGATTTTTTGTAAATTTTACAAAAAAAAAGCATTAAGACCAGCTTCTGTCTGCGAAGGTATGCAAAACACCATGACATCAACGTAATTGAATAAAAATTGGTTTAAAATAAAGGAA
Source organism: Pholcus phalangioides (assembly GCF_987345545.1). Lineage (NCBI taxonomy): Eukaryota > Metazoa > Arthropoda > Arachnida > Araneae > Pholcidae > Pholcus > Pholcus phalangioides. The sequence goes on from NW_028301606.1 coordinate 9,098,497, forward strand.
ACTGTTCAGCACATGAAATGAAGCAAAAGTTTGATATTTCATTGACTCAATCTTATTTGAAGATGTGGCACAAGGGGCTGATATTCAAACTTATTCACACGAATCTCCCTTTTTCTGTAATAAAGTTCGAAACACACTTTCTTCACGCTGGGAATTTCTGGGTAAAAATCAATAACAGTACTTCCAGCACTAAACATAGATTTAGTGCTGGAAGTAAAATTTTTTAGAATTATTTCGAGATTAAATGAGGATTTTCAAAACTATTTCAAGACAATTTTCCGACAAATGGAAAACTTCGAAATTAATTATTTTAAAATTAAATGAGGAGTTTCAAAATTCTGTCAAGGTTATTTGAACATTGAATGAAAAATCTCAAAATGGTTTCAAGATTAAATTAATAATTTTGAAATTATTTAAAAATTAAATTAATAATTTTGAAATTATTTAAAAATTAAATTAATAATTTTGAAATTATTTAAAAATTAAATTAATAATTTTGAAATTATTTAAAAATTAAATTAATAATTTTGAAATTATTTAAAAATTAAATTAATAATTTTGAAATTATTTAAAAATTAAATTAATAATTTTGAAATTATTTAAAAATTAAATTAATAATTTTGAAATTATTTAAAAATTAAATTAATAATTTTGAAATTATTTAAAAATTAAATTAATAATTTTGAAATTATTTAAAAATTAAATTAATAATTAAAAAAACAGAATTAAATGAACAATTTAAAGACCAAACGAATAATTCCAAATTAAATCAGGATTAAATGAAGAAATTCAAAAATAAAATCAAGATCTCCGATTTTTGAATTCAAATATCTCAGTGAATATTGCACTTAAAGACATGGAATTTTTGTTTGTTTGTCCCAGAACAGACAGGGCAACAACTTTATAATTGGTAGTCAGAGGACAAGGGGAACGTATGAAATTTGGATTTTTTACTTTGTGTAACACACTATATTTTCACTCTCAAAACTGGTACAGAATAGTTTTTGAACGCCTTTTGAGCATTTTTTAAATTGGAATCATACATCTACGATGAACGGTTGATGAGATAAAGGCCGCATTAGCACTTACAGGACACCCAGTATAATAAAAAAGTCGTTTTTGTCGATCGGGCAAAAGTGAGTAAAATGTGAAATTGGTAAATTGGGATTAAAATTAATTGCAATTTTAAAAACCTTTTTAGGCATCGAATGGATCAAAATTTCATAATTTCCATTCATTTTGTTTTGAGACACGATATTTTTCATTTATTTAATGAAGTTCATTGTTGAAAGTTGATCTCAAATTACTATCGAGACACCCCTTAGATCGAATAAATTGCCGCAATGAATTAAAATTTCATTAAAACTCAAAAACGAAAAAAAAACCCACATAAATTCGTGCAAATATCATGTTGTTTAAGAACTACTTTCATACTATTAGATTCAAAATAAATATTTGAATATCCAATACATCAAAATAACAGGAAAAAAAACACATTATTTAAAACTTTTTTATTCAATTTTGGATTTCCGATTGTTTTATCGTACCTTAAAAATCATGTTTTAAATGCCCAAGGCGCTGAATTCCATTATGGAGATTATTCTAATTATTTTCAGGATAGAGCCACTCTTTCGCTACTTAAGAAGATAAATAAATTGACAAAAAGCGTTCTCTTTACATTTAAATTTTCTTTATCGAATTTCTCTTCTTTCTTAAGGAAAATAAGTCTAATCTACAGCTGCTGTAAATAAGCGAGTAAAAAGCAATGTGAGTAGTTCCGTTAAGCACATATATGCACTAGTATTAAAAAAAAATGCTAATGTCTTTTAAAAGACTATTCCGAATGAGAAAATGAAAAATCCTCACCGATTTCCATTAGCAAATGAACGTGACGATTTCACGTTTTTCAGAGATTTAGGATTTTTTTCTTTATTATTTAAGGGAAAAAGTTTTTTTTTTTATGAATCGGATTCCTATTTGGTTGATAACTAGTTCTAATCTGATCGTAAATATCTTAAGGCTAGCTTGCAAAATTTGAACGTGACTATAAGTATATTGAAATTTTGAATACTAAACATCACATATATATTTTTTACGTCCCTTTTTTTGTTCATGCTGCTTGAGCTCTGAAGCTCTCATATTATTGTTCTTGAATTCGAAAAAAACAAAAAAGATCAAAAGGAATTTATATTCTCATCTCGTAATTGTTTTTCTATTGTCAGATAGAGTCTAAATTTAGTAATAGGTTTTGAAAATAGGCTTTAAAACTCGTATGAGATGAATTTATTGGTTATTAAATTCATTGATAAGTAACCGAAATGAAAAAGTAAATGATTAATTACGATTTCTTCACATTTTGGCCGCTTTTAAATAAACCAAAATTAGAAATTTAAGGCGATGCCTGGCCCTTAACAAGGGCCATCTGCACGTACTTTTTTTTTTCTTCTATTAACTTACAAGCACTTCACATATACACAAACACGCACAAACTTGCCTAATTAATTTTTCAGAGCTCAAAGAAATTCCAGCGATAGCCTAGAAATGGGAAACTTGCTCACTAAACATTTCTGGCGCTAAGTGGATTTGGCGCGGTGGTGGGAAGGGGCGCTATAATGGGGTTCGATTGTATTTGAAATAGGAGTAGAGGTTACTAGCGATAGCCTAGAAATGGGAAACTTGCTCACTAAACATTTCTAGCGCTAAGTGGATTTGACGCGGTGGTGGGAAGGGGCGCTATAACGCCCCTAGGTTATCTATAACCCCCTTCATAGCTAGCAAGAGCAGTCTGTAAGTCACCAGGCAGCCCCTTTGGGCTGGGCAGCGACGAGAAAAATTAAAGTCTGTCTGTCTGTGTCAAGCAGTGGTATGTACTCACGTGTGCCTCTGAATTCAAGCAACTATTTTTCGTGTGCCGATTATTAATTTCATTGGAACTAACGGGCAGTACGATATTTTGGCAATACGCGTGTTTTTTATTTTTATTTTTAGTAAACGGCAGCAGTGATCCCAGTGTAAGAATTATATGCGCTATTATTATATATGAGAAGAAAGACGATGGGTTGGCTGCAGCTTATCAATATTTTACATAATTCTTCAAGTAAAATAATTCTGTTGAAAAAAAAATGTATATATATGCATATATATATTCTGTATCTTATTCCTTTAGGGCTGCTGGAAGGACTTTTCAGCCCCTTGATGCTTGTTTGTAATATGTATTTTTTGTGTATTATATGTTTGTATTTGTAAAGTAAGTAAAAAAAAATCGGTTGTTGATTTTGGAACCGGTGTGCAGAATGCAAATTAACAATATATGGCAATTGTCGAATTTTTCCTGCACCTCCGGACCGGTGAAAATAACTGAAGAATTTCACGGACCTGCAGAAAAATGGTAAAATAATTCTTAGACCTGCCGACGGTATATGTAAATTGAAGCCAATACAAAGATTGAATTTCATTTATTCATTATAAAGTTAAGTATCAGGTACATGAATCGGGCGAAATTTTTCACTGACTGGCAGCTGAAGAACACTCTTTTAAATAACTAGACTTTATATAATTCAGGTTGAATAAGAAATTCAGCATGAAATAATTTCGGAAACACGATTGAATTTGCAATGCAAGAATAAAAAATTTATCGTGTTTGATGTTCAATTCGTTTATTGCGTATAAGGAACTGATTTTTACGTAAATACTAAAAGTTTTTTCCACAAAAGATAACCATCAAGGAATGGCGTCAACACAAGGTTCAATTCAATTACTCTTTATGTACGGTTTTTTATCAGACAAGTCTACGTTAGACAACTCTAGTTAGTTTTTCGCCTTCTGTGGTAAAACGAATTCAGAATAAATTACTTAAATAGCAATAATAATAATGTCAAAGGGAAAAATTAACAAGGACAATTAGAATAAATTACATTCCCGGCGCACGACAAAGCCCAGACTGAATGATTAAAATTTACTCTTTGTCTCGCATTCATTCTTAAGGGAAGAAAATACTCATTTCTCCCGTTCCTTTTTATCAGGAATAAAATTTTTCCATGAAAAGAGGGTTTTTTTTTCCCGTTTTGTTGTATTCTTTTATTTCTATTGCTTTTCACAGAGAAACATCGTGAACAAGAGAACGAAGAGGCACCAAATATGTTCGAGGAATTTCATTAAAGGAGCCGCATTTTTCGCCTCGTCAAAAATAAAAATCAATGAGAATTCAATCTAATATATTATGTTGTATTTTGATGATTTTACAGCAGAATTTTTTTAACTTTGTTATAACTGTCAGAATAGATGAAAACAGTTTTAATGTAATAAACAACTGTTTCTTTCTTTGCATTGAAAATTGGAGTGTACTAAATTTTTCATCGAGTATACGGTAAGATGTCAAATATTGTATTAAAGTGAATAAAAAGTTTTGCAATCGTTTACTATGTTTCTAAACATAATATCAATTACAAAAAATTTCCAAATGACGTAAGGTTACTCAAAATGTTTTAAATTTTTCAAGAGGTCGCATACGCAGAAAAAAATTAACTTTATTTGTAAATTCTATGTGCTAAAATTTCCAATTTGTGAAATGTAAATGCTTCTGTGAGAAGTTATTTACAAGGAATTTCATATTTTTAAATGCAATATTAACGGAGATATTAAAGTTTTCAGAACTTATCGTTCTATTTGTGTATAGTTTCTAAAAATGGTAATTTTGAGCCAATAAAAACTTGCCAACACAATGATAAGTTGCCAAAAGCATAGCGATTTTATACGTTTAATGCTTCGGTAAAATATTAAGTTTCAAAACATTAATTTTTTTGCAAATGAATTTTAATTACATTTCAACAAGTGGAACTTTAAGCACATGGGAACTGAGGTAGTATAACACATGGGACAAAGGCAATTCCTTTATTATCATTATTTTTCTTTATGTACATACGATTACACACATACCCCTTTAAACAAATATTGAGATTTTAAGTAACTACACGCCATTTGAAAACTTTGTAATTGAATTTTAATAATTTTGTAGTTTAATAAATGTTTCTAATATGTGTCAACAGAAAGATATCCGCTGTGCCAACAATGCGGATTAACCTGTGTTGTGCGGTAGACGTCACGCTGACACGTTATAAGCATTGCATAGTTCCCCGTGAAAAATTTTGAAAGGCGATAAGATGAGCGTCACCAAATTCTTGAACAGAGGTGTTTAACATTTTTGTTTTTTGGAGCCGCATTCAAAGAAGAATAATTTTAGGAGTACTGGGACATTTTGAAGCCAAATTTACTACGCTCGGTGGAAAAAAATGAGGGAAATTTTTTTTTAATGGCAAATATACTCGATATTTACCCGAAACAGTATAAATTAGCGCAATATTCACAGTATCTATATAAGGCTTGCTGTGTGGCCCTTAGGTTGCCACCCACCTAGCCAAATTTGCATCTTACACTCCCCCCCCCCCCCCACCAAGATGCTTGGTGGATTCTATGAATGACATCTTCTCTCTGAATAAGTTTCATATATTCAGAGGAGTATTACGAGGAATCATGGAACTTCGTGGGTGAAAACGTGAATGTAGAGAGAGAGAGAGAGAGAGAGAGATTCGTGCTCTTAAAAATAATTTTTCACAGTTTGAGATAAAAATATTTTGGCACTGTCATTCTGGAACATGTCATCACTTTCAGAAAAGAAAATGCCTACTGATGGGCAAATAGGATCATTACGTTTTAATCAGTAGATTTATTGCAGACCCTATTCCAGAACAACAGAAACCACCCTAGATCACAACAGTTCCTCACGGGACTTGGACAATTATGTGCAGCAATATATATGCTACGATTTTATGCGCCGTTACTAGCTGGTGCGAAGTACCGAGCACTGAGCTCTCGTCTTCTTCGCCTTGGTTTTCTCTACTTAGGTAGAGGTATCGATCAATTAATGGCAAAATGGTTGGTTAAAAACAACCATTGGTTTTATGTTGTGAGCAGACATGTTATGTGGTTTTTGTTTATATTTATATGAATTTGATTGATTAGTGTTTGAATCTATTGTAGGAGAAATGTCCTGATTCATGCACCTAATTAGCCCATCTCCCCATTAACAAATCTCGCCACATAGAACAACAGGCCCACAGTGGTACAAATCTTCAATCACTTCACTCAGAGCTCAAAAAATAGATGGCAGAACTATAACAAGCGATGTACAGAAACGAACTTCACGTTAGGTTAACAACATGTACACGCACATTCCAACATGTGCCAAGTCGTTAGAAATTCCGCTGAGGAATATGGAAGAGATGCATACGGGGTTTAGTAGTAGTAGTAATCAGCGCCCAGCCACTTAACAGGGGAAGTGGCTAAAGTTACCAATTATCGACACAGCCTGGACGGTGATCGGCCTAAAAGGTTTAGTGGTAGTAGTTAATTAGCCGGTTGGTATCACTGGATATGAATACCAAGATATTCTGCAAGTACAAAGCAAAAAACATTATTTTAGCATTCTACAAATTCACATACCGTTTTTATTGCAGTTAATATAACCACGTTTTCTTTATTTACTCGTTGAAAGGAACTGAAATAAAAGCACTCACATCTCATAAATGCGTCCATAATTTATTATTGTAATACGCCTGTCACCAAGCATGTCGAACTTATTTTCACAATGGTTATCGCACAGTATTACTGCTGCGCAGCATAGGAAACGTCCTCGTAAATTCCTACTGCAATCGATGAGTCATGAATAATCGAATAATCGTTCGGTCCTGAAGATTAGTTTCTGGATACGTTCTTTTTTTCGCTGCAGAGAATCCTCAAAATTGGTCGCGGAAATGATCCATCGAGGAGGGTACATAAGAAGAAAAGAGATAAGAAAATGTTGTGAAAACTCATATCCATTGAGAAAATGTACTCGTATTTATTACTTATTTCTACTATTTGAAATTTTTTCCACATTTATATCGTCCTTCTCATGACAGAAGCATGAATACGCAATTTTACTCTATGGAAGTTATTTTCCTAGAATATTTCGCAACATGTATTTCAATAGGGATACGCGTCCGAGTTTCAGGCAAAACTTGGATAACAAAATAAGGTATCCAACCAGCTGATTAAATAAAAGAAAATTTGCACATTCGTACTTCTAGCATGCAGGCGGACGATGCCAATAATGCTTAAATCGAAAATTATTCTCAAAGTACCACATGGTGACTATTATTTTGGTGCATAATTAATTAGATCTTAAATTTAAAAAAAATATATGTGTACACACACAAGCATGCCGCCAGTAAATCAGAATCTATTCGCGGTAAAAAAAAAACCTAAGGTTAAGGAATTATCACCTTTCTATTTCTGCCCTTCCCCTTTCGATTTAAGTGATAATCACACGTCAGATAACTCAATCATATCAGAAAATTAAGCCTACATAAAATTAGCTTGAGTCAAAATCAAAAAAGCCCCAGCCGTTTGACAAGTTACGACATAATGTACAACATGTCTGCTGTATGTGTGTGTGTGTGGTGGCATGGCTGTCTGGGTTTCACGAACTACTCTGGAAAGATTTACGCAACGAACGATATTTCACTCTACCTCGGCTTATAAGGCTTTAAGACTTGTCGGTGTGTGACTTTTCGAGTGACCGGTTAATGCCTGTCAATTTCCAAGGACTGATTGACCCATTTGTCCGCTACTCCGCATACATTCAGTACAGAAAATGGTACAGGACGGAGATGGCCACCAGGCGGTACCGCCGAAGCGATAGTAGAACCCATAATGGGTTCGCGTTTTGTGAGAAGATTTACACATTGAACGATGTTCACTCGACCTCGGCTTATAAGGATTAATAAGGCATTCTCGTGTGTCCGAGTGTAAGGTATCAGTCTAATAGTGTAAAATTTCACACTACGTCAAGTAAGTGAGTCTGCCACTTGACCCTTTTTTCGTTCGCTACTTCACTGGACTGGAGTCTTCTTGCAAGTCTTGATTGTGTGTGTATATGTCTGACGCGATTGTGACACTGTCTAGCAACCTCAAGTTTCCAATTAATACAATAAAAAGATTTTCAGGTGATATTAGTGGACACTGGTGTCCATTTTATAGCTACCTAATCTTTTTTTTTACGGGAGTGAATTAATTTTTCAGAGCTCTAAGAAATTTAAGCGGTATTGGAGACGAGGTTACTCTTATTTCAAATACAATCGAACCCCTTTATAGCGCCCCTTCCCACCACTGCGCCAAATCCACTTAGCGCTAGAAATGTTTAGTGAGCAAGTTTCCCATTTCTAGGCCTTACACTTAGCGCCAGAAATTTTTAGCGAACAAGTTTTCCATTTCTAGGCTTTACACATGTTAAACCGTGATTCGCTATAACGCCACACTCGTTATAGTACCAGAATTCTGTGAAATAAATGGTGGCGTTCAATAGGGGTTCAACTTTTTTTTTTCCCGAACCGAGCACAACTCAGGTCTATCACCATTTATGGGCGATTTACTACCTAGTGAGTTGTGCCGGAGGTGTAACTGTGTGTGCACCTAACAGTCTGAGTGCATATGTAGTGTTGTGTTTGATTTTTCAGTGCTGCCATCTATATTTCAGAAGGAAGTGAGTGATGTGTTATGATTGAATTACATTTGTGCTGTTTGTAGGTCTGTTGCGAGACTTTTTTAACGGGGATATCGGCTCGCATTCGCGCCTTGAAGTTGGGAACCACAGAAAACCAACTTCAGCCGACCACCACTATGGCGACAGTGGGGGCTCAAACCCGGGTCCTCCAATAGGGTTTCAACTGTACATCTAAAATTTCCTAAGGGGAGGAGCATTGACACGTGCTCTTCTGAGTGATTAGCGAACCGTTCTTTGGCTGTAGGTTCCGGCTGCGATACGACAAGCTCTGGACTAAGCAGAAATTATGGGGCATCTGAGACTGTAACTAACTGTAAGGCCAGTCGTGATCCAGGCTCTGTCCCAAGAGGGATATAAGCCTTTTACCCAGAGGGTTGGACCACGCTGGGGGCATCTGAGACTGATCGAAGATGTTTGGTTGGTCAACGTTTATATTATGTTGAAATTTAATGGGCCCTGAGAGCAAATGACCAACTTTCCTGTACAGAAATCGGATTTCTGTTCGCAGGTTTGGGTTCGAATGGCAGTTACATGATCGTATTTGTCCTGCCATTTGAAATATACTCTAAACTATAAGTCCCTGACCGGGTGAGACTTGGCCGTACGAACCGACTGTCCCAGCCAAATAGACCATGCTAGCGAAATTTGACAATGGTGTGTGACAGTCACTATACAAATTCTTCATAATTATAAATATCGAATCAAATGTTAGCTGATGGATATATATTAAGTATATACCGGTATATATGTATATAAATATCACGTTACTAAAAATTGTAAATTAGCTCAATAGAGAAAGAATTATTATTTTTTTTCAAAGATTTGATTTAGATTCTGCTGTAATTATGTAGTTAGCGTTAATTCCCATGATTCGATTTCACTGGACTTTTTAAACCAAGAAATATGCGCTTCTGATAGAATAATTTGGGAGTCCAATTATATTTTCAAATAATTTACCATTTTAGGTTCAAAATCAAAATTACTTTTAGGCAAGGAAGTAAGATTAAGATAGTAGACACATTATGGATTTGGTTTAAATATTATATAAAAATTAATAATAAATCAAAAGGAAAAATGCAGATCTTATTTCTAATAGATCGTCTTCGATCATCGACGGGATCCTATAGACATCGTTCCCCTAGAAAGACTGAAAAAACACATTGTCGGATCCATTATTCGAGCGAGGCTGTTTCAACAATCACTTTGAAGAATCAACGAGAATCTCACAGCAATGAGGGAACATTCACCATCTTTATATGGTTTACGGAAAATTCATCTGCAACAATTCACCGCCATGAAATTCGCCGCTAGGAAAATTCACCGCTAGGAAAATTAACCGCCGAAAAATTCACAGCTAGGAAAATTCACCGACAACAGTCCGATGCGAGTCAGAAAGCCAGGGAGTGAGCGATTGAATTACTGAGTCAGTGAGTGAGGGATTGAATTACTGAGTCAGTGAGTGAGGGATTGAATTACTGAGTCAGTGAGTGAGGGATTGAATTACTGAGTCAGTGAGTGAGGGATTGAGAGAGTGAGTGATTGAATGAGTGATTGAGAGAGTGAGTGATTGAATGAGTGATTGAGTGAGTGAGTGATTGAGTGAGTGAATGATTGAGTGAGCGAGCGAGCTACTGAGTCCATGAGCGAGTGAGTGAGGAAGTGAATCAATCATTTGTGACACTACTAGGTTAAAACTAACTAATTCACTCACTCCCTCACTCACTTACTCACTAGGTCACTCGCTCAATCACTTAATCACTCATCACTCGCTCAATCACTTAATCACTCATCACTCGCTCAATCACTTAATCACTCATCACTCGGTCACTCGCTCAATCACTTAATCACTCATCACTCGGTCACTCACTCACATACTCACTAGGTCACTCACTCACATACTCACTATGTCACTCACTCACATACTCACTAGGTCACTCACTCCTCTCTCACTGAGACTCAGTAACTCAAAATTGCTCACTCCCACGCTAACTGACTCGCGTCGAACTGTTGTCGGGGAATTGTTAGTCGGTGAATTTTCCTAGCGGTGAATTTTCTGGCGATGAATTTTCCGGCGGTGAATTTTGCTAGCGGTGAATTGCATGGCGGTGAATTGATGGTCGGTGAATTTTCCTAGTGGTGAATTGTTGTCGGTGAATGGCTGGCGGTGAATTTTCCGGACACGTCTTTATATATATATAACTAGCTTCACAAAATATTTATTTTTTTCTTCTTTCAGGTTCTAATCATATGGTTAATCCTTTGACAGTATCATACATTTCAGAAAAATGTATAAAAAAAATGACCCCCCCCCCCCCACATGCCAAAACGCCCAATCAAGAAACAACCAACATTCATTGATGAGATCATGTACGCGCAGTTGGTGTCGAAAATAGGAGATGATCACGATCACAATCACTCGACTCCACTGTAATTAATAACATCATTTGGTAATAATTCATTATGGTGAGATAATTCTCTGGTATTTCTTCTGATAAGAGACCGAGATCTCAATTTTCAAAAAGATCCACGTCGACGAAATTTCTCATCAAACGAATAACCATTCACAAAAATTCATTATCTGCAACTAAATCTCCCTTCGAAAATTTTATCCCTGTTATTTAATAATTATCAGAAGATCTTATTTAGGCACGAAATGTCATTGAAAATTTCCCTCTACTAATTTGAGCGCTTTCTAATGAGCAGTTTCGGTTATTCCCGCTTTGATCGAACGAGACTGATTTTACGAATCGGATAAGGACTTTTTCTTTCAAAGTCAGGACTGATAATGCCTCGTTAGGGAAAATTATGACTAATAATGGTATGATATTATATGATAGTCGAGATTTCTGAGACGATATACACTAATTTATCAAGTATGAAGGCGTATATGGAGATGAAGAGAACTGAAGCCCTGTGATAATCTGAAATTTCGAATAGAATCAAATATCACTCCTGAGATAAAATTATCTCATTTGAAACGGGTAAATTTAATTATGGACAAAGGATTGACTTAGTTAAAATTGCATTTTATTATTCCATGGATCTTGTGCGAACAGTTTTTTGTTCCAAAGAAGGTGAAATAGTTTAGTGGTTCTCAAACCGTGTCCAGAAAATGCACCGCGACTCCATTCAACGAAAGTAAAATTCACCATCAGGAGAATTAACCCCAACAAAAATTCCCCGACAGGAGAATTAACCGCAATTAAAATTAACCGACAGAAAAATTCACTGCAAGGAAAATTCACCGATAGAAAAATTCACCGACAGAAAAATTCCCTGCAAGGAAAATTCACCGACAGAAAAATTCACCGACAGAAAAATTCACTGCAAGGAAAATTCACCGTCAGAAAAATTCACTGCAAGGAAAATTCACCGTCAGAAAAATTCACTGCAAGAACGTAGAGTGAAAATAGAACTGAGGAAAAATTATTTTATATCTTATCTATTATTATTTTCCCTTTTAAAATTTTTTTCTCTTTCCCCCTTCTTCCTTTTCCTAACGTGCGGTTAGGTTAGGACGAGGTTACCAGATTTATCGCCGATGCGTTGAATAGATATAATCCAAAACCTTGAACGTGAAGTGGCTAAGAAGGATGATCAGGATTACACACGATCTTTGGATTCGTGCCTGCTTCATTATTCAAGAGATCGATCTTATTTTTAAAATGTCTGTCCATTCCAAATTTGGTGTTGATTAAATTCAATTCGATATGAAGGAAAGGGTCTCGCTCATGGATTGGGGAGTCCTGGATAGGACAAGGTGCCACGAGAATAAAATACAGGGTGTCCTGTAAATGTTAATGCGTCTTTTATCTCTTCAACCGGCTTTCGTAGAAGTATGATTACAGCTTGAAATATACTCAAAACGCGTTGAAAAATTACCCTTCATCAGTTTTGAGTGTGAAAAGACTGTCTCAAAATGAAAAAAATCTACATTTTTATAAGGTCTCTTTGCTCTCTAACTTCCAATCAAAAATTTGTTGCAATGTATGTCCTTGAGGCTAACGGAAATAAATTCCATGTTTTTAAGTTTAATATTCACCAAGATATTTAAATTCAAAAAATATGAGAAAAGTTATCATAGAACAGCAGAAACTAATGGACAACGTTCATTTATGCGGTCCTTCCCCAATACCAGCCATAGCAGAAGGCGTCCGCGCGAATCTTCAACGTCACTGAAGAAGACCATTTCACCAGTCGCCATTGGATATAGCAGGCTGACGCATGCGATATCTTTACCCTTTTTTTTGCAGTATATTCAATAAATATAGGTTAAATGGACTTCTCCAGTGGCGTTACGAGGCTTTCTGCCTCAGCGAATACAGCACATTTTGCTACAAACTGTATTTTCACTCTCAAAACTGGAACAGGGCAATTTTTGAACGCTTATTGAGCATTTTTCAAGCTGAATCCATACCTCTACGATACACAGCTGATGATATAAAAGCTGCATTAACACTTACAGGACACCCTGTATGTTCTAACGGTGGCGATGAATTAAAAGGAAAAGGTTGAGAAAAACTGAAATAGTCAATAAATGGATAAAACTCATAGGGAAGGAAAAAAAAATAATGTTGGTATCTATAAGAAAATGAGACTAGCTTCACGCTCGTGCTACCGATTCATCACTTACAGTTTCCTTCTTTACGCCACTGCCAGGGGAAATGGATGACTTTCTGATGTTTGGTGATCACACAACTGAACTTTTACTCGCTGCCGTTATTCACCGGCGATTCGCTTGGGAAATTAACTACTTTTGCTGTCGTGAGAACACCGGAGATTTGTTATGAATGTACGGATATATATGCCCACACGTTTATTTATACGCTTATCACAGATATCCACAAGATTCAAGACCGCTCTTTTCTTCAAACTTACTTCGCTCCCAGAGGGATTTCCGAGAGTTACTATAAATAGCTTCTGATGCATTAACATCTGGCATGGAAATTGAACGAAGATACGTATAGCATTATATGGATAATTCATGCATACATGGACAAAAAGGAAAAAGAGAAGAAATAACTTCAGAATAATCCGCATCATACCTTCTTTAAGATTTCGAAATAAATTATCTTCATATTTAACTAGCTGTAATATACTCATCGGCTTATACACAATCCCCTACATTTCTAGCTACATTGAGCAGTTTAGCGCATCGTGATTGACCGAAATGAGTGGTGAACCATTACGTCACTCATGGTGAAAATTTTGTTGGCGACCTTTAACTATAGATATATTTAATTGTGATTGAATCCGGCATCCACCGTTGGAGTAATGGCTGTAATACGAGACTCACGTATCTAATGTTCTGTGTTCCAATTTTTCCCCCCATCTTTGCTGTCATTTACTGATTTTACTAAAAAAAATTTCCATTTTTGTTTCTGATTTAATCAAATGCGGTTCACGTGCACCGAGAAGACAGTAATAACGGCTCGGCCCAGCTATCATTTACTGATTCAATAAAAAAATGCTTTCACTCTTCCCTTCGCGTTCTCCTAAAGTCATTCTTCCGCTTTTTCGAGGATTAGTTCGTCCTTGACTGGAGTATGCTGTAATGTTTTGGAGACCGTACCTACAGAGGGACATAGAATTGGTTGAAGGGGTACAGAGAAGAGCTACGCGTGTCCTTATTGGCACACGGGGCTTGAGTTATGAAGAGAGACTTCATTTTTTGAATATGTTCACATTGGATGAACGCAGGTGTCGAGGAGATATGATCGAAGTGTTCAAAATTTTCAATGGGATGGATAGGATAGACCATGAACTTTTAGTACACCGCCAATCCACTGCTTTTACAAGGGGACACCAGTATCGATTGGTGAGGGACAATGCAAGGTTATGGTGTCGCAGGGAATTTTTCTCCAATAGGGTTGTTAATAAATGGAATAGCTTACCCCCGGAGGTAGTAAATTGTAACACAATTGACACGTTTAAAAAGAAATACCATAAACATGTTGGGGTAAATCGAGAAGCTATCCATTCTTAGTATAAGACAACCATAAGTATTCTTTATGGGCATTGTATAGTATTTTATCATGTGTATATATTGATTATAATTTTTGTTAATTGCATTTTTAATTGGGTTGCTATATATTTTTTGGAAATATATGACATCCATATTTTTATGGGCATCTTTTTATCAGCCACCTCGTTGGGCGTTTTGCCTGTTGTGGTGTTGTATTTGTATTTGTAACTGAATAGTTTTTAGTTGTAGAGTAACCACACACATAATTGACGTTTTATTTTAGAAACCTAAATGAAATAAAAAATGTACAGCTCACTTGAAAAGTTCAGAAATTACATAAACAAACTCACATAAAATTCTATGGTTTAAAAATATAGCCTGAAAAGTGACCACCAGGGAATATAAATTTCCCTGTTTTCTCAATTCGTTGTTTAAATTTGTTATTAGAGCGATTCTTCAATCTAAAAATCTTCAGGAATATCGTGTGATTTTGGTTTTATGAACAATTTAATGAGAAGCTTTTCACTTTTTGATTTATGCAAATTCGTGAAATCACCTGATTTATCTATTTTAAAACTATGTTAGACTCTTATTTAAGACAAAAGAAGCTGCAAGAAAATATATTAAACTTTTAATGATCGGCATTTGCAACTTAGGCCGCTTTAGTGTTACCCAAGATTCAAAATTAAATATTCCAAATTATAATTCTAAAATCTTAATATGAACCTTAATTATTGATCTTAAAATCTCAATATTGTAAATAGTCATTTTTTTATGTAATTCGGTATACTGAACACGAATTTGACCATAAAGAAGCTGGACTAGCTAAGTTTTCCGTAAAATTACGCGCATAGTGTTAAATCAGAGTTACGTGTCTATTTTAGTGTTGCGTTTTTACGTACAAGTATGTAATACGTAAATATAAAAACTTTAAACATGTTTTACGAAGAATGATATTTTTGACATTTTACTTGAGGTTGAAACATGATTTCTAATAATCTATTCGGTGTATTTACGAAGTTTTATTATGATATTCTGCTATACTTTGTTAAGGCTCGCCACAGTTAGCAACAGGCGTAAACAACCAACGGTATAACTATTCATTCATTACACTTCACTCACTATGTTGAAGAAGAAAAAAATAGAGTTGAAAAAAACTCATAGTTTAAAAAATTGATTGCAGATGGCAGCACTACATATAACAAGAATTACACACAAACAAACTTCTAGGAAGGTCCACTATACGTACATACACATTCCAACATGTACCAATTCGTTAGAAGTTCCGCAGGGGAATATGGATGAGATGCATGTCTGGTTTAGTAGTAGTAGTATACTTTGTTGTGAGTTTTGAGGTTATGAATCAAAATTCATGGTCTATCACATATATTTGTTTAATAACAATTTTTTTATACAATATGCGGGATGAAATTTCAAAACATTTACACGTACATTAGCAGATCTGAGTGTAAGTTATGAGCATAACATACGATACTTTAATTTTTTTTGTATTTTTCGTTAATGAACTCTGAAATTCAATTTCGCCCAGAACTCCGCCTCTCGTGAGGAGAGGTTGTAGGAGCCGCAGTGGTGGTCGGCTGAAGTTTGCTTTCTGCAGTTCCCAACTTCGAGGTGCGAATGCAAGCCGTTCTCCTCATTAAAAAGTCTCGCCGCAGAGAGCAACCGGCCTATTAGGGTAAAATTTTCAAATATTACACTTCACTTATGGTTACAAAAATTTGTGGTAGATGGCAGCACTATAACAAGCATTACACAGAAACAAGCTTCACGTTAGGTTCGTGGCACTGTTTTTATTTTGCGCCACACTGTATTTTCACTCTCATAACTGGTACAGGGTAATTTTTGAACACCTTTTGAACATTTTTTAAACTGAAAAGCCGTATTAGCACTTACAGAACACCCTCTATATAACCTCCGATTTTCTTTTTCTTTCTCAACAGAATAAATATCAAAATTCGTGAAGTTTTTGATAAATAAATATAAAATCAATTTTGAATTTCGGAAAATTATTATATACACTTTATATATTATAACTTAGTTTTCGATTCATCACTGAAAAATGAATAAGAACCACTATCAACCATCGCATGTCCAAACCTTCCTCGTATGTCTATACCACCCTTTTCAGACCCTGCTACTACAAATAAGTACCTCTCGTGAGGAGAGGTTGTAGGAGGAGAACCTCTTGCTAGCTTTTTTTTGTTCGCAGTAACCAATCACCTCCCGGGTTCGAACCCCACCGTCGCCGCAGTGGTGGTCGGCTGAAGTTTGCTTTCTGCAGTTCCCAACTTCGAGGTGCGAATGCAAGCCGTTCTCCTCATTAAAAAGTCTCGCCGCAGAGAGCAACCGGCCTATTAGGGTAAAATTTTCAAATATTACACTTCACTTATGGTTACAAAAATTTGTGGTAGATGGCAGCACTATAACAAGCATTACACAGAAACAAGCTTCACGTTAGGTTCACAACACGGACACATACACTCCAACATGTACCAATTCGTTAGAAGTTCCGCAAATTAATACGGACGACGTACATGCGTGGTTTAGTAGTAACCAATCACCGGCGTGCTAATGATTCCTGTGCCACTAAGGAAGTAGGGATTGCAATTACGCTACCCGGCGCTGTGTGCCCCGGTTCTCTTCAATTACTGGGAAGATTCGAAAAAGTGACGAACCATTATAAAAAAATTAACTATTCTACATATATAATGGCAGCATCAAAGAAAGAAGTTAACTATTATAAAGGCATATGCACTTCTTAAACGGTCAGGAAACCACGGAAACCAGTAAACATTCCTAAAATGATTTTTGAGGCCCCGGAATCATTGTTGCCCGACAATTTTTCAGCCATTTCGGGCATTTGCCCTGGACTGACAAACTTTTAAAGTAGCCTATTGTTCAATCCGGCCCCCCCATCCCCGTTCGGTATACAGTCGAATCTCGTTATAACGAGCTCCAAGAGACAGGGGGAAATCACTTCGTTATAAAGAAATTCCATGTTTTTGCATTATTCCTAAGTAAACTTATTTGGGGGATTAGAAAAGTGTTCGTTAAAACCAGATTTTCGTCATTCGACTGTATATGCAAAATTTGGCGACGGTATATCTAACTAAAATTGTAGATTTGTTTAAATATAGATTTGTTTCTTTCATGAGTCGCGCAGGAAGTCGCCATATTGGTGAACTTAGATACGGTTTGCACGTCCCTCAAAGAAAGAGGGAGATATCACGTGATCCAAAAAAGCCTCATTGAAGAAAACCCGGGCAACGCCGGGTATTATAGCTAGTAACCTTTAAAATTCCAAAATTATGTTCGTATTCAGTTTTATTCATGTGATCAAACTCATTGGACATTTTGTGTGTTGGCTTCTCAGTTTGAAATTGCACAAAAAAAAATTAATTAATTAATTAATAAAAACTAACATGCTCATACATGATGTGAGATTTTCACTTATTACATATATACAGTGTGTCCTGTAAGTTCTAATGCGGTTTTTATCTCATCAGCACTCCATCGTAGACGTACAGTTTCAATTTAAAAGATGCTCAAAAGGGGTTCAAAAAATTACTTTGTATGAGCTTTGAGAGTGAAAAAATATTGTCCAACAATATAAAAAATGTCCTAATTTTTAAACGGTCCCCTTGTCTTCCAACTAGATGGTTGTTGCACTGTATATCTTCAGGCCAACAGAAAAAATTCGATGCTTCTAAATGCAATATTCGCCAAGATACTTGAATTAAAAAAATTGGAGAAAAATACAGCAAAAAAAAACAACTAACGGACAACGCTCTTTTCCCTCATTTATACTGTCCTTTCCCAACTTTTCTCCGATATTTGCTTTCGAATATCTCAGCGAATATTGCACTCAGAAACAAGGATTTTTTTGCTGGTCTCAGGAGATAAAGGACAAACACTTTCGATTGGAAGTTAGAGGATAGGAGGCAGTCTAAAAATTTATGTTTCGTGGCACTGTTTTTATTTTGCGCCACACTGTATTTTCACTCTCATAACTGGTACAGGGTAATTTTTGAACACCTTTTGAACATTTTTTAAACTGAAAAGCCGTATTAGCACTTACAGAACACCCTCTATATAACCTCCGATTTTCTTTTTCTTTCTCAACAGAATAAATATCAAAATTCGTGAAGTTTTTGATAAATAAATATAAAATCAATTTTGAATTTCGGAAAATTATTATATACACTTTATATATTATAACTTAGTTTTCGATTCATCACTGAAAAATGAATAAGAACCACTATCAACCATCGCATGTCCAAACCTTCCTCGTATGTCTATACCACCCTTTTCAGACCCTGCTACTACAAATAAGTTAAGATGTTAATTGCATTTTTAATTGGGTTGCTGTATTTTTGAAACATATGACATCCATATTTTTATGGGCATCTTTTTATCAGCCACCTCGTTGGGCATTTTGCCTGTTGTGGCGTTGTATTTGTATTTGTATTTGTATTTGTATTTGCTTTTTTCTCACTTTTGTTCCTTTTGACCCCTGATTTGAAGGATTGTGTAAATTTTAGTTACAAAAATGGTGAAAATTAATTTCGGGAGGTTTCATCATAGGACAGATACTTAAATTTTAACTTTCTGGGAACTTTAAGATGGCTTTGAAGTGGCTTCGGAAAAAAGTGCGATTTATTAAAAATTTAGCAATAAATTTCTGGAAAAAATTATGCTAAGATGAATATATCCTGTATCATCTGGACTGAAAAAGAATTGAACAAAATGAATTATTTCTTTACTGTCAAAAAAAAAAATACATGTGAAAGAAAATGTGAAAATTTGATTACAAATTTGCAAAAATAAAGATTTGGTCACATTCATGTTTTTATGTATTTTTTGAGCATCAAAAATGCAAAAATATCTTGCGAATTCCAAAAGATTAATGCTCCGGTCTTGAATGGGTTATATTAAGTTTAACTTCGCAGCCAGATTTTTGCATTTGAATGCTTTCCTAGAGCGAAATGAGATTCTGGGTGTTATATTTTCTTAATCTTATATATATAATATATACAGTATAGTGATTTTCTTATAAGTTTTGAAATTCTACGAATTCTGGATTTTCTTTTGCGGGTCACAACAGGTAAATTACCCTACGAAGTAGCGCAGAAAAATAAAAATCTAGATGTCAGTTAAAGATTTTAAAAAATTCACCTCAAAATCAAATCAATTTTCACGAACAACACTAAAAACTAGGATAAAACTATAATACTCTGTCTACAAATAACTATTTGTTATATCTTTTATCTAAATTCGATTAGCTTCTAGATACATAATAATATGAATATTTTACTTTAAACGTCTCAATTGTGGTAGAATTCACGACACCCGAGGATAAACTGTTCCATTTATTCACAATTATGTTAAAAAAAAACATTTCCTGAAAGATAATGATATTCCTTGAAATGATAATGCTACGCAATTTTAATCGTTTATTGGCAATATTTTAGTTGATTCTGCTGCCTTTGATGCTTTTATTATTTATAAATGCAAATATTGAGCCAAAATCTCATAAAAAATGAGTGCAAATGATTGCTTCATATACACTTCTAGTATTGCAATTTAAATAAATATCATAACTGTCGTAAAATTTAATTTTTATATTAAAAATTTATGTCAATTCTATCAGAATTTTATTTGGCGTTGTTTTTTCAGCCTAAAAACGACAGATATTTTTTGCGGTTAAAATAAGCCCATTAGGGTAATTAACCCATTTAAGCCCAAAACTTTTTTTTTTCGGAGAAAAAAAATCGGATTGATTCATATATTTTCTGTATTAATGTCATGAATTGTAATGTGCCCCAATATTAAATACAGACGTCAAGAATATGAAAAAATTATATATTTTTAGAACTCCGATACATTTTAAATGCTAATGTGACAAGGGTCATAAGGGACCATTCAAGTATTACGCCAGCAAATTTTTAGTCATTTTTGACCCCTTCTCCGTCAGCACAATTTCGTCAGCACTACCCCCTACCTCCTAACGCAAATTGGTATGATCAGAAATGTACTCAGGAGGGGGGGGGAAGGGGGGCTCGTGAGCCTCCCCCCGGACGAAAAAAAGTATTAAAAAAATTATAATTTCGAAAGAAAATAAGAAAATACCTTTATACATATGTGTTATTATAATCAATATCTGTTATTTCAATGCTATTTGAAGGGTAAGAACTTAAAATTTCTCTTTAAGAAATTCATTGCACCCACTGTCTAAGCCATATGCGGTAAATCTTGATCCGCAAACCAAATGTGGCCCTGAAAGTTATCTGATGTGGCTTGCCCCCTCAAACCTAATTTTGTAAAAATGAACAAAGTGGCCCATTTACAAATTGATTAAATGAACCGTGGGACATATTCCAGAGCATTTGAGTGGCTCGTGGCACGCTTTCAGATCACTGAAGCAGGCCTCAAAGATCACTTTCACATTCAAAAACCACTTAAGTAATCCGCGACACACTTCCAGAACATTTGAACGATCCGTGGGCACATTTAGAGATCCATTGAGTGACATGTGGCACAATTTTAGAGCGCTTAAGTGGTCCCTAGTGCGGTTCTACATCACTCACCCGCGGAACATTCCCAGATTACTTAAGTGATCCGTGGCATAATTACGGATCACTTGAGTGATGCGTGGCACAGTTCCAGAACACTTAAGTGGCCCGGTTACATTCCATAGCACTTGAAGGATCCATGAAACATTTAGAGATCTCTATAGTGGCTCTGTAGGTTGACTTATGAATAGGGGAGAATGTTAGTTCAGGTGCCCAAGTTTTTTCCGTTTTTGGCGCACGGAATAAAATGTCATTAAGAATATTTCATATCTTCATAAAGTGCGGTTGAGGACGTAAGCATCATCCCAACCCCAACCCCCCCTTCTCCCCCCCTTGTCATCAAAAGTCAGCAAATCGGAACACCCCCCCACCCCCGCCATTGATGCTGACGTAATACATGAATGACGGCTAAACGACCAGATGGGTTTGATAGAATGTATTGATCTTGGTAACGCGCAGGTTCATATGTATTCGAGTTCAGGTAGTTGAAACGTGAAATTTATGAATTTATATTTATTATTTTTTTCCCAACCATTGGCAGTGAATATACTATGAACATGAATAATTTAAACAAATTAATTCGTATTCAAATGATTAAATGAAACAATGAACGAGAATAATTGTAAGTATTAACAAAAAAAATCTTGACACAAATCATTAAATAATTAAAGCAAAAGAAATGATCATTTATATATTCTTTTCTTGACACAACATGCCAAAGACGATAGGAAAAGTTTACAACATAAAAATGAAAATTTTGCTTCTGGTGTGTGTGTGTGTGTTGAAAAATATTTCCAAATTTATTCGGGGGTGTGCAGTGAGACCGAAAGAGATTGAAGACTCCCGCTTTTTGGAAAGATTATTACCAGTGTTGTACAACTTGCTGCCCGCGGGACGAATGCGGCCTGCCTGAGTGTTGCATCGGGCCAGCGAAAGCTGTTCCGGCAGAAAAATAACCATAGGCTGACCATTAGGGTGGAACGAAAAAAAAAAAATTCGAAATTGCCATTGCAATAGAATTTTAAATATGCCTTTATGTTAAGAAATACCATTCCTAATTTTTTTCCTCCAAAATTCAAACTTCTTGAGGTTCCTCATCACCCCTGAAGTTTTGCGCACGTGTGGAATTCTGTAACCGCGGAGAAGGCTTTCCTATTCCCCTGAACACGTGATTCATTCAGTGACCTCGATGTTTTTCCCTTGTTTTCAGTATTCATTTGCAATCTTATCCCTTAACTGAGAGGGTGTATAGCAGTCAAAATGATGACCAGAAGCTTTTATTGTTGTGACATTTTAGGAAATCCTAAACAGTGGAATTCTCGGGTCTCACCCACCTATGGCGATGCTGTGCTTTGTTATTTGCTGACTTAACGCAATATGAAGGCACAACAATCAAAAAAGATCCAGCTATTGCATGCATTCTTAGAATTATCGTGCCAAAGACAGAAAATATTTGGAAAACTGTTTCAATTCCTACGGTTTCTCACCAACGGATATGCAAAATTTTCAAAGACTTACTGTAAATACAAGAATCTTTAGAAAAGTATGACAGCAAGGAAAGATTCTCAAAGTTTTAAGTTGAACTTGAAATCTTTTCAGTGCGGAGCACCGAAATTGTTCGATATTGCAGCTTGCAAATGTGATTTTGAAGACTTTAAGTGTGACAAGTTGAGAAAAGTCCCAAATTTAGAGCGAGATTTCTTGCAAAATGAAAGAAGTACACGCAAGATGGCCATTGGTCGAGTAGAAGTCCTAAGAACGAAGAAATTGAAAATGAACAAAGAAAAATGAAAATGGTATCCCATTGTAGGGTTCGTTTTCAATGACTGATTACCACAATCATAAGCACTCTCTGCCATTTTTATATATAACACTTGGTTTAATCATAATTGTCAACAAGAAACATTATACTATTAACACGTCCTCCTCGCTTACAGCGAGCCTTTGAAACTACCTCCTGAGTCCACAGGAGCCACTCTCTAACTACTGAAAACACACCAAGCTTCTTTACTCTTCTCCGGTGGGGGCCCTTCTTCCCCCACGTCACGCTTTCTAATCCCATCATGCCTCTTCCCGATGGCGGGAAAACCTTACACCCATCTCAAGAAGAAACGGCGGAAACTAGTTAATCAACCACTGAAAACTTATCTATATCCAACGATTCTGGGGAAAGTGATCTATACGAGCCACAGCACAGTTTACCGTTGGAGTTAGCATTTCCATCTATCAGTACTGAAGCTGGTTCATCAATCGGTGGCGAAGCAAGTACTTCATTTACTTTTGAAGTTCTACCATCATCCTCACAAATAAGAACTACATTACCAAATGTTCCTCTTGCTTGTGATAGAACTGTTGTGTCTGATCGATCACTGCAATTATTGCGAATGCTGTGCTGGAAGATGTTGCGTTATTGACGAAAGAGAAGCCAAATATGACAATAGACCGGATGAAAATAAGGCGTGAAAGAGCATCACAGAGAGTTCTTTTGCAAGATAAAATTCCTAAAACAAATAAGCGAGGAATATATTTTGATGGTCGAAAAGACAAAACCTTAGCTAATGCCAAAGAAGGTGATTCTTTCCATAGAAGAACCATGTTGCAGGAACCCGCGTCAATTTATCTCGGTCACACAACTCCAAGAAGCAGTATAGCGAGGGATATAAAGTGCAGATCAGAGATATCTTGTGGAAATAGTACGGGCAATAGAAATGGGTGATTTACCTGCTTCGTTATCACACCGTGATCCAGGTAAACTTTGGCATGCTAGGTGGCTAACGCTATTTTAAAGTTGTGCTCTGCAATAGAAAAGCCCAATGAATATCTCAGCATTTTGACGACCAAGAAGGTTCAACATTAAGATAAAGTCATCGTGTGCCGATTGAGCAAGACAGTTGTTCAATTTAATGGAGTTATCCAGGTTTTTACCAGACAAAATATTATGCATCATTGATCCAGTTATTCAAAGGAACACTTTCTACGCCCACCCAGATAATTTATTGCTCTCATTACTCTAAGATGAGAATCTCATTTACAAAAATTCTGAAAATTAGCAATAAAGAATTATCAGAAGCAGAAATCCGTAAATTAACTTTCCGAAAATAAACTTTTCTGCTAAGCACTATTCGGAACTAATTGCATGGGATCAAGTGCAAGTGACTGAACCACTTATTATAAAAAATCAGGAAATGGACCCACAAAAATTTTATGAACCTGCTTTTCCATCTATACCGAATTTTCCGTGTCACACACAAGCAGTTGAACGGTGCGTACGACTCGTAACTGAAGCTTCTCTTGCTGTATCAACAACCGAGATTCGTGAAGGCTTCATTCAAGCCAGAATAAAATCAAGGAGTACTCTTCCATCGTTTGAAAAAAAAGCGGACTATTTTGCAAAAAAAGTGAAATGTAATAACAGTGTCATAACAGAGGAAGCAATAGAGACATTCTCCTGACACCTATAACGTCAAACTATGTTTTTCTTGTTTTTTTAATCTGGAACGAACATGGTTACAGTTTTGTCCTTTCCCTCCCAAAAAAAAGGGTTTATTTTCATCTCCGTCTATCAATCACTGTATTCAGAGTGCTTGAAAAATTCTCATTTCAATGCCATGGCAGTTGCAATGCTGCATATTTGCTAGTCAGTTATTATTTATATATAGAACTCTTCACTTGTATTTCCTCTGGGTATATATATATATTCAGTTTTGCCTTATGTACTGTGAATAACTTTTAAATTAAGTGTTTTTGTTTTTTTAGAAGTGTTTAGATGTCTTTTTGCTCTACCTTTAGGGTCTGTGAGGAACCTCAAGATATAAAACTATTTTCCTATATTTTGGTATAACTTCTTAAAACTTTGAAAGCCATCTTTTGAATACTAAGGCAACATCAGTTTCCAGAAAAAAGTGAAAAAAAAAAACGTTTTTCGTTCCACCTACTGACCATATCTCCTCGATTAAAAAAAAAGTGAAATCAGGACTCCAGACTCAGGAATCAAGACAGCAAATTATAGCCGCCAGTAAGTAAAATTGCTAATTATGGCCAAAAAGAACTAAGTAAAGTCACCAATTATAGCAAAAAATAATTTTCAAAGTCAAGTAAAGTTGCTAATTATAGCCAAATAGAATTGTCAAAGTCAAGTAACATTGCCAATTAGCCAAAGAAGTTGTTAAAGCAAAGTTAGGTTGACAATTGTAGCCAAAAATTATTTTGAACGTGAAGTTGTCAATTATAGTAAGAAATAATGCCAAAGGAAGATTTCCAATTATAGCCAAATAGAATTGTCAGTCAAGTAAAGTCGCAAATTATAGCCCAAAATAATTTTCAAAGTCGAGTAAAGTTGCCAATTATAACCAAATGTAATTGTTAAAGTCAAGTCAAAGTAATCGATAAGTTGCCAATTACAACCAAAAAATTGTTAAAGGCAAATAAAGTTGCCAATTATACCCAAAAATAATTGAAAACGTCAAGTTGCACATTACAGATGAAATGATTGCCAAAGGAAAGTAAAGTTGCCATTCACAACCGAAAAAAATTATCAAACTCAAAAAAAGTCGATAATTATATACATATACAAGGATGACGTCACTCTCCGCTACCATACCAAGGTTTTAAACAACTGGCTGTTGCGAACAATATTTAAAAAAAAAATCACCTTCGTATCGATAATTATAGCCAATCAAATTGTCAAAAATTTGTAATGTTGCCAAATATCTCTAAAATTGCTGAAAAAACATCCAATGACGGGAAATAGCGATTGCTGAAAGTCGCAATGGAATAAAATGTAATTTACAAAAAAAGAAGTATTTGATTGACAAATATGTGACACGAATACATTTATATGGCTATAATTAATTATGATAGATTATATTATGATAATTATGACTCTGCAAGAGTCATTAAAATAATCTTAATTCCTTGATTTCAGTGAAGAATAAAAATTCCAGAGCAAGCGTCATTGAAAAAAAAAACGGGATATTTTATAAAAAAGCTTTGATGGTCAAAATTAGGAAATGTCTCGTAAAATACGGACCTTACGGTCGTCCGTTTTTTTCAACTAGTTTGTGGCCCGCGGCAAAAATACCGCGTATGCGGCCCGCGAACTGAAAAGGTTGTGCACCCCCTGTTATTATCACGTCTCC
The DNA here is from genome assembly GCF_987345545.1 of Pholcus phalangioides. Lineage (NCBI taxonomy): Eukaryota > Metazoa > Arthropoda > Arachnida > Araneae > Pholcidae > Pholcus > Pholcus phalangioides. The sequence goes on from NW_028301606.1 coordinate 9,124,792, forward strand.
TTTTTTTGGTTTTTCCCGTGATTGTTGAAACAATATTACACGAATACATTTTTCCTCGTTACAGAAATATAAGTAGTTTGAAACATGAATCGAAGTTTCCAAAAAACGTTGGAAGTGTTATTTTCCCTCCCAAACAGTTTCGAAAACATCCTTGACCTAAGGTCATTTCAATATCTCTAAAACACTGTGCTTCCAATGTTAACTTCCTTCTAGTCTCAACTCATCACACTTCCAAGGGCGAAGAAGAAGACCTCATTTCTCTCTTTTGTTATTCAATCAAAGTTAGCGCTTAGCAAATTGTTGCTTCTACACAGACAGACAAACACACGTCAAGTTGAATTGCGCAGAACACGCGATTTGTTGTCCAAGTCCACCCACGTAAAAACTTGTCACTGACCCCTGATTGGACGCAAGCGGCCATCAACCGAAGCGCCCTCTACGCATTCCTCTTTCGCCGGTAAGAGATTCTTCTTCTCTACTCGATCCATAAGAAACATTCCTCGTATGTGAGTGGATGGATCGTAAATATCTGAGAATATTTTTCCTTAGCATTCGTGTAAATTTATTTCCTTGAAAACATAAAACAGGTGTATTTTAGGAAATTTTTTTGAAAAATCGGAAACTCTTGAGAGAAAATTTTCGTATCTTTTCCTGATTTTTCACTAAATTTAATAATTTTGAAGTTCTGTTGTATTTACTGAATTATCTGAAGATTTTGACTTCTTGGCAGAGACGAATAATTTCTAATTTTCTCCGATAATTACTTCAAAAAAACTTTAGTTTTTTCAAAGTATGTCTCGTGTACAAACAATTGTGGAATTTTCAAATTTCGAGATCCTATTTCTTATTGGTTGATGCGATAACAGAATTTTCTGAAATTTAAAATAAAATCCTGAAAACGAATTTATGATCTGAAAAAGCACGTTGAAACTAAACATGATACGACCTAAGAATTAAAACAGTTTTCGTGGACAGTAACGCATCAGAGTTTATCTTAAAATATTTGGTATATCTGAAGAATGGGACTTGGAATGGAAGTCAGTGACGTTTTAATGGAAATGGACATTAGCCTGGACGAGAAGATGCCGACATCAGCTGAAGAATGCCTACAGAAATACAGTCGTAATGACAGTGGCGTAAGCGGTGAGTCTTTATTTATAGCGCTATTCATTCCATACGATAAGTATTATTATGCTTGCGAAAAGAGAGGAGTAATTGCATTCCTAAACTATTTATTTCACTTGTACGTAATATATAGGATATTATACGTAATTATTTTTCCGGGTTCCGTTTATTAGTTGTTATCAGAAATTTACATAATTAGTGATCTTATTCATTCAGTAGTAGCGGTAATTGATTAGTACGTGATCAAAAAAAGCCGTATCCCATGTTTCAGGTTGAAGCCAACATAATTTTTGATTGAAAATTATATTTATATGTATACGGTATTCACACCGTTATTTTTATTATGCAGTGTGGGTATCACTAAACGTGTTTGAAAGGAATACAGTAGAACCTCGATATAACGATAGTTTCCCGACCAAGAAAAAGTATCGTTGAAGAGAGACTATCGCTATATATCGAGCGGCAGCACTCGAACACGGTGCCAATTTTAGAAATTGGCTATTTTTTGAGAGATTAAGGGTAGGATAACAATATTTTCATTTTCATGTGTTTTCATTTTCATGTGTGTTTATCTAATTTATTTTATCTGATTAGTTTACGAAAGTGTCGCAATCATAGCTTAATTTTTCCATTTTTACTAAATCTATCAATATCTTTTACTTGACTTTTAAAAAGAATCGTAGCATTCTCATCAATTTCGGAGAATTTTGGTAGATCACACCAGCATTACGCTTTTACATTGATTCCCAAACGATGTGTCGCAACATCCTAACTCGATGCTGGATCGGTTAAAAGTCCTCAAGATGTTTCGGAATTTTCAGAGACAGTTTAGCTCGTAAAAAGTATCAATGGCCTCCTGGTGGTCGAGTGGTTAGTGTGCTAGCCTTTGAATTTGCAGGTTTGGGTTCGAATCCCGTTTCAGGGTAGCACCTCCTAGAGATAGAAGGCCTCTGCACTGTTTGCTATAAACGTCATTCATATTACCTAGCAAGTTTGCCACATTTTAAAACACAGCATCCTATTTCGTTTCTTCTTATTTTGGCGTAGAATCTTCCTGGTGGGCTCACAAATACCGCATAGTGATTGGATGTGGGGAAAAGAGATCGCCAATTCTGAGCCCGAACATTTCTTTTCCTCACGGGGAATTTTCCCCCTGAATATTCTGAGGGAAAATGAACTATTTACTGACGTCACAAGCAGAGTGCGGAGGTCTTTTATCTCTAGGAGATGCTGCTGAGGGGGGAGCAGGTGTCTGCTAACAAATTCCCAGGACAGGTTTTACGGATCTCTTCGGAGAACACGTGGGAATCACGCTATTATTTAAAAAAACCCGACAAAAACGGGGAATACATACATTTAGGCTGACCATATTTCCTCAGGAAAAATACGGGAAATCAAGATTCTCACGGGGAAATTCAGAACAGCGCCAACAAAATTACCAAAGTTAAGCAAATTTGCTATTCATCACAGAAAAATCAACAATGGCGAGATTGACATTGCAGATCCCAACGGATATAAATGTAATTCCCGAAATAAACGCTCAATTTAACTCTATATTAGATTAATAAATTTACGTGACTTTAATTAATTATAATAATTATCATAATATAATTTATGAGCGATAAATATAATCCATATCTTGATTTCCGTAAAACATAAAAATTCACGTAAACTTTGGTGAAAATTCGGGACAGAGAGAGAGAGAGAGAGAGAGAAAAGATTATTATTTTTACTGCCAAAATTACTGCAAAATATCCTTAAAATACGGATCATATGACCAGAGGCATACGTGGGGAGGACATAGGGGGGGACATAGGGGGGGGGTATGCTAGGTCCCCCAAGGAGACTAAAAATGATAAATTATTATATAATTATAATTACTAAAAAATAAATTAAAAATTTATATAATCCAGAGAAAGTACCTTTTCCATGATATTTCAACCCATTTCTTTTTGATGGGTGGGTACTCAAAATTTCTCGGGAAAATATTTTTTGCACCCCTCCTTAAGCCTTTTGTGCCATCTCCAAAGGTTGATCTTGTGTACCCCCTTTGATCCTATACAGAGCAGTTCTTTTCACGAATGGTAGCAATATCGCATACGTGGTGCGCGAACTGAAAGGCACGCGCATTCATCTCATCATGATAAAATACAGTAGAACCTCTCGATAACGGACAGCCGTGGGACCAAAAATTTTGTTCGTTAACCGGAAGTGTCCGCTAATGAGGAGTGGGGAGGTATAGATATACAATTGGATCTCTTTTATACGACTTTCACATTTATACGACGTTAGACTTCGGTTGCAATTGGTTCCCATACATTTTAATGTTAAAATGGATATGTTACTTTGTGTGTAAAAGTGATACACCAGTGGTTATGAATAATCACCAATCGTCTTGATAAAGAAAGTTTAATTAAATTCCGTTGCTTTATGACTTTTAATGCATAATTCCCTAATGAATTTGGAAAGTCTGATAAATATGGAAAAATTTATAACCTTTTGTTTCTTCTCTTCATTAAAACAACTGAACATTTTTACTCGTACATACCACTCATATTTTGCAATAAAAAGTAAATTAAATTCAAATAAGTGTGAAGAAGAAATAAACATTCATAACAACATTATCATTGTCTTGCAATGTTGGCTTTCTTCACGCGTATTATCAAACAAAACCAACATTAACATTGGAATTCACCATCCTGGACCGTAATTATGTTTAGTTAATTAAGTAATTAATTGAAGATTTATCATATTTACTAACACGATCTTGGGATTAAACATATTCTTAGCTAAAAGTGATAGATTCCATGTTTATGACCAAAAATTAATAAAGTAGAGTTTGCAAAATCTTAGAGTTTGCTTGATTTTACTACCCGCTATCGAGAGTGTCCGCTAACCGGGAGGGTTATTAAGTTTAAGTGTTAGCATTAAAACCTTATTCAACAAGAGCAGGAAAGTGTCCACTAACGGGGAGTGTACGTTTGGGAAGTTTCCAGTGGAATACTGTGTATTATAGTATTCCCAGTAATTTTTTCGTATTTTCAGGATTATAACATTTTCTCATTCGAAATTAAGAGTCATTGTAAAATGTATTATTTGCTATTAATCCGTGAGAAATGATTATAAAAAAAAATCTATTTTTACTGTCGTTTCCAAGAGACTGAACAATAAGAATTGAAGAAGGAACAGCTATTTCAGTACACGCGTATTTTCTTACGAACGGTGGTCACAATTCAATCGAATACACCTTTAATCGAATCATTAGTCTTGCGTAAGTTGCAAAACAATTTCTCCTTAGGAAATTCTACGAGAAAACTTGAGAAATTCGAACGAATTTGCATCGGAACCGTCGATGGCGACCAACAACTCAATCAGATTTTTATCGCCTCAAAGAAAAGTCTTTCTGCGAATTGAATTCGAAATCTTTCCCGTATACGTGTGTTTGTGTGTGTGTCTCGAATTAGTTTATTTTCGAGTGAAATAGAGTTAGCGCTTGTTAAATTTAAATAACGGATCCGTCTTTCGTTCGGTGTTGAATTCGCCGCAGGAGGAAAGATTGTTCCAATGGCAATTTAAGTATCTGAAAAGTTTAGAAATAATAAGACAATGTAGTTACGAATGGAAGAAGTTTTTTGTGTTCTAGAAGTAAATTGTTTTGATGTATCTCATTTGACTCCCTTGATAGACTTGATAATTTCACTCGAACGTTTTATGTATGATTGATACTTAAGGAGCTTATTCTTCAAAAGGGAGCTGTTGCTAAACAGTCCCCTTTTGTAGAAAAAGATGCCCATAAAAATATGGATGTCATATAACTAAAAAATACAGCAACCCAATTAAAAATGTAATTAATAAAAATTATAAACAATATATACACGTGATAAAAGTTATACAATGTCCATAAAGAATACTTATGGTTGTCTTATTCTAAGAATGGATAGCTTCTCGATTTACTCCAATATGTTTATCGTATTTCTTTTTAAACGTGTCAATTGTGTTACAATTAACTACCTCCGGTGGTAAGCTATTCCATTTATTACCAACCCTATTAGAGAAAAATTCCCTGTGACACCATAACCTTGCATTGTCCCTCTCCTCACCAATCGATACTGGTGTCTCCTTAAAAATATAAAAGAAAGAACTAATAAATAATACTATAAACGCACTATTAAACCAGACATGCTCCTCGCCCATATTCCTCTGCGAAACTTCTAACGAATTGGTACATGTTGGAATGTGTGTGTGTATGTATAGTGAACCTTACGTGAAGTTCGTTTTTGTGTAATGCTCGTTATGTGTAGTGCTGCCATCTGCTATTGATTTTTTTAAATCTATGAGTTTTTTCTCAACTCAAAGAGAGTGAAGTCTGATGAATGAATAATTGTAATGTTCTAGGTAACATTAACACACTATGAACACACTGCTCATGATAAAGATTACGATTGTTTTATCTAAGTATGGGAGTTGTCATTCGGGGAGTTATCTATATTCGAATTTTGGAGATGTTCCGTCTTGAATGAAAAAAATTAGTGGAAATGTTACCCTTTTTGATCAAAATTGGAGCTGGTCAATGCTGAAAAATTCAAAATTTCCGCGTCACCCGTTGATTCTGGACGATCTTACCTAGTCAAAAAAGGTACCCTTACTTCTCTGTCTAGTGAATGACGAAAAACACGATCATTCTATAGTGGAACCTCCTATAACGCCCACCAACAGGCACTTCAAATTATGTCGACGGGATTCATTGTATTTTACTACCCATTAACAAACACTCCTTGGTAGCGATCGAAATTATCGGTCCCATGGGTGTCCGTTATTGAGAGGTTCTACTGTAAATTGCAATTTTGAAAGTATTTCTGTAAAATGTAACGTTTTGAAGAAAAAAAAATCTTAACGTCAGTAGGATATCCACTTTATATACAAATGCAAATATAAAGACCACAACAGGCAAAGTGCCCAACCAGATTATCGAAGCTAATGACCAAGGCGGGTAACGCTCTATTTTGGTAGAAACGACCCACTTAACATTGTAATTTCAACAAAAAACGTTCGCGATTTAATAAACCCTGTTGCATGATCCGACGGAGCTCATCCCAAAGATTCAAAAAAACGGTTGAAAATTGCATTTTGAAAAAAAAAAGTGGAAATGTCCTCCTTTTGAAAATTAGCTCCTTGTTTATTATTTTGTGTAACTGTATATGAAGTGTTATATGAAGAATGCACGATAAAACTGCTCCGGTTCGTTCTGAAATGAAAGTAAAATATTAAAAACCTTTTCTGGAAAAAAAATGAATGCTTAACAGCGAGGCTTCCATAAAACGGAAAAATATTTTTTTCCTGGGACGTTCGGATGCCAATTTTCTCCGAGATATCTGATTTTTGCCATTTTTTTTCAGTGCTAAAATAATCGCCCCAAGAACTCCAGGCTTTTAAAAAATTAAATTTGGCAATACTTTGTCATAAAACAATGAATATATACAGCCGCAAATTTCACTAATTGACACTTTTTGACTTGGGGCCGTATGAAAATTTCATAACCTTCATATTTCTCTCTTACAGTCATCAAATGCCTCATCACGTCTGGATTTCCTCTCTTTTTTTGCTGATATGTTTCTTGTTTCTTCAATTTTACAGTCAATCGTATTCTATTGCAATTCGTCGTAAAAGCATTAGAGGGAGATGTTTTTTTGCTTAATTGTTATCGTCTTCTTCGATTGTTAACAACATATTGTTATCGTCTTCTTCGATACACAATAATGGCATTTTGTAAAGTTTCTAGGTTCCAATGTTGCCTTCTATATTACCGAACTGTGCATGTATATCGTAAACATTCCTCTGGGGATTTTCTAACGAATCGCTTCATACCGTGCCAGAACGTGCTGTGTGTGTGTACGCATGGCCCTAACGTATTTTTGTTGTTAGAGAAAAACTTTCTTTGTGGTACACTGGTGCTGCCATTTGGTTTCCATATTTTACAGTGAGAATTTTGAATGCTTAAATTATCATGCTATTTAACTACCGTGTTGAGAATTTTTCCTTATACTTTCTTTCTTTCATTCAAACCGAGCACAACTCAGGTCTATCATCCTGGGCAACCACCACCCAGTGAGTTGTGCCGGAAGTGTAAGCGTATGTATCTAACAGTCTGAGTGTGCATCTAGTGTTGTGTATGATTTTTCAGCACTGCCATCTATATTTAAAATGTGAAGTGTAATGATAATTGAATATGTGTATTCAAATATTTGTAACGTTTGTAGGCCTGTTGCTCTCTAAGGCGAGACTTCTTGTAACGGGGAGATCGGCTCACATTCGCGCCTCGAAGCTGGGAACCCCAGAAAACCAACTTCAGCCGACCACCACTGTGGCGCAAGTGGTGTCCGAACCCGGGACAACGCGATGCGAGTCCGTCACTATGATCATTCGACCACCACAGCGGCTTTCGTTCCGTACAAGAAAGAATTAATAAGGGTAAAAGTGTTGGATGCAACTCCTATAAGCTGGGTTTGGATATGTGATGAGATTTTCATCTGAGAGCTTTAGGTTTCCGTTCATAAAATTGAATATGTGTATTCAAATTTAAATCCGCCATATCGAGAGTCTCTAGAACTTATTTTCGTACTGCTTTTCTTATGAACATGTCTTATGCAATCCAGCGAGTTACTCACCGAATATACAGTCCTTAATCAGACTCTGGTCACTCATATTTGTTCATTCTCTTATAAGACATGATAGAACACCCTCATAATAACGAAGTTCGTCGTTATGGATTCACGATTTGATAAGTACTGTATGCTACCCATGCAATACATTCTAAGTTCACCTTAGAAATGAAGGCCTAAGATATTTGAAAAAATAACGCTGTTATTTATCTTATCGCGAAATGTAAGAAAGTTTCCTCTGATGTCCAGATCTTAAAAATCGATTCTGAAATTGGGAGTTTTGTGACGCCAGCTGTTGGTTGAGTTTCATAAACGACACAGCAATCAAAACATACATTTCCGTGAAAAACTGTCACGAAGAATGAAAGTTCGTAACGTAGAAATGAATTTCTATCTCGGAAAAAAATTGAAACGTTTTATCTTTTGAACGACTTCCTGAAAATTACGGCCTATATATATATATATTAGAACAAAAGTTTCGACATTTCATGCCATACAACCTAGAAAGAAAATGAATAATTATATGCTAATAACGAATTTCAGTCCGGAAAAAAAAAACTTCTTGAAAAAAATCAATAAATATTTATTACATTCGGGTTTATGATTGAGCTCTCGTGTCCCGATACGAGCACTGCGTAGAGCGGTGGCAAATCCATCAACAATCAGGCTTCAACGAACAGCCTCTCGAGCTGATTAGCTGGTTCAGCCCCTCCGATACATCCCGGTAACTGGAAAAACATCATTACTCAGCTCTAGCTTCGATGACCTATGCTACAAACGGGTGTACGACGCGAGACGAATAAGGTTAAGATGATGAATGAAGTAATTATACCCGGCTTCCAGTGAGAATTACGAAGAGTAGATTGATACGCGGTGCCAAACGTTGCCATTCTTTCACGAGAATGCCATCATATACGTCGGCACCAAGTAATGTTTTGGAACCGATCGCACAGATTCAGGTTCGTTCATTTTTCTTTCCAAAAACAACCTCGTACCCAAAGAAATATAATTAACTGAAATAGCGAGCATTCACATTTCATCATTTCATGCATGCACAAGTATTCCCCTATGACGTATCGTTTCGGGCGAATTTTGATACGTAGTTTTTCAGCAATTATAAGTATACCTTATTATGCATTTCGACGTATAGAGAATAGAGCTTTTCTTTGGATAATTGATATTGCCTTCATTGTGGACAATGCAGGCGAATAAATGAACTCAATTAGTCTTTATTCTTTGAACTGTTCTTTGAAATTTAATGGTAGGGCTGGATATATATCGTTCTTTCGATTTTCTAAAGAATAATCATTGAGTAGTCATTACGTAATGATCATCTTCGAAGTTTGTTAATGAAGAGACGCTGTTGCGTATTTTTCCGGAATTTTGAACAACCCTATGTCATGTGCGTGTGTTGGCAATTGTGTTTTTTATTCTTTAACTAGTGAATGGAGTATCGTTGATATGTGTCAGGGAGAATGTATCATAACGGATCAATGAACTTATTTCCATTTTTCATGGGAAGTCAGCATGACCCAAAAATAACCTCCTCCATCATATGGGTACTTAATTAGAAAAAAAAAGTAGCGAAATTTTTCCCAGAATAATTCAGATTGGAAACTTGTGTGATCTACAGGGTGATTCAAAACTCGATGTACAAACTTTTAGGGGAGGAAGAGAACACAAAAACAAAACAGAATCACATAGGGATGTATGACCGGAAAGCCCAACCCGATCAGCTGGAGGATAAGCGAATATGAAGAAATGACAAGCAATTAATGGGTGGAAAAAAATCTTTATTCAGCGATACTTTTATACGAGGACAGTACGTGTACACGTTAAGTTCCACAAGAAGTGGTCAAAGTTCTCACCATCCACAGTTATGCTCGCTTCACAACGGCGATGCATCGATTGTCGAACCCTTTCAAAAATACCCGGTTTTTCGTAGACGTTTGCAGCTGCGACGAAGATTCTTGCGACTTGGATGGATGTCGAAGTCTACGGGTGTCCTCCACAGGGTCCCCCACAAGAAGATATCCAGGCTAGATAACTCGGGTGATCGTGGTGGGCATGGGATGGGTCAACACCCCCTAAAGAAGGGGGTTCTTCTTTAGGGGATGTTGTATGGGTCCACCACACCTCAATGCATCTTCGTTTATCCTCCAGCTTATTAGGCTGGGTGTTTCCGGTCATATATTCCTATGCGATTCTGTTTTGTGTTTCTTATGTTTTCTACCTCTCCTGAAAGTTTGTACGTTGAGTTTTGAGTCACCCTGTATATCATGTAGAGCAAATCATTTGGTATAAATTCGTTTTAAATCTGTAATTCATTGTAATAGTTGTCGGTGAAACCTGGAAGGGCGCGTGTTTGTGTCTTTATAACTGTAGATATAGTCCTCCTAGCACGATACGAGACTTGACTAAGCCTTGTTACGTCAAACGGTTCTATGTTTTTTGTAGGAGAAGCCAAGTATTGAAGCTTAGTTACTGACGAGCGATTCTCGATGCACAATCGCTTTACCTAAAAGAATTGAAAAGAATAGAAGCACTCGAAGTGACTTAGCCAAGTCTCATGTCGTCCTTGAAGGACAATATGAGGGAGTTAATGTCAAAGTGGTCCAAGTCGCATTTTCAACAACGATTTTGTGGTTACCCAGATTGAATCAGAAAAAATTATCGAAAGTTTTCCAGCAAGAGTTAACCTTTGAGCTGCTCCTGTCGCTCTTAGATGATAGCCTTGGTGGCCTGTTGAACCGCTTCTCGATGATTTGAATTAAATGGATTTTATTGCTTTCTTGAGATGAAATTCTAAAAATGACGTGAAAATAAAACAGGTAAAATTAAAAAAAAGTTTGTCACTTATTCAGACGGAAAGGCATATCTTTAACTCTTTTAGCTGTTGAATTGTTAATGCATGACTTTTTGTGGTTCATAATATTGATTCTAGTGCTATTTATCGCTGAAGTGCCATGTGCCTTCCTAAGGACATACTGTATTCCATTTGTCTACCTGAGCTTGTTGAAATCATCGACAACAGCGCATTGGTGATGCCAAAATCCAGTGTTTGAAGTGATTCGAAAGTGCTCTGAATTATCTAAATAATGGTGCTGAAGCGGCATATTCGTTACAAATTCTATCACAAGTAGAACCAACTTTAGCTGATGCATTGCCCAGAGACATTGAATATTGAACAGGCACATTCCACTTCACATCTCATAGAGATATCGAAGCGTTCCAGAATAATGGGTGTGTCAGTAAATTTATTACCCCTTCCCGATCACGGACGAAATATTTCGTCCAGACACTAGTGGAATAAATTCAATCCGGTTATCCATGTTTTCTCTCCTCTTTCATCATCATCGCGAAGCTTTATTGTAATCCTATGAACCGAAGTTGCTTTTCCCGTTTTTCTGTATTCCTGTTAATAATTTTCCCCCACACATGTATTTCTATTATATGCATGTAAGAACGAAAGTGAGCACGTAGGGTGTGGGTGAGAAGAGAAATCTACTGCATGTTCTCTTATCTACTTATCTCTATTGGAAATCTTTTTCCTTTTTTTTTTCTATTTATTTATATCTTTTCCTTTTCTCCTGCAGTGGAACCCGCTTATTACGAAGTTGGAATAAACAGCGAAACTATTCGTTATATCAGTTCTGGGTTAAAAAATCATGCGTTTAAGCAAAATTAAGCATAATTTAAATGCACAATACACATTTTTCAATAATCTGATCATTCTAAAATAAGTATAAATAAAACGAATCAATAGAGGTCGAAATTCATATTAAAATCTTACGTGTTCAAATACATAAAAGAAAATATTAATTGTTTTTTTTTCCCTTCACGATATGATTACGACCATTTTTCCTAATAAACATGCAAAATGTACTGTTTTCTTTGTTTTTCCAAGAGTCTGGTTACTGGGACGTTTTTTCGTGCCTTATTTTTAAACAATTTAAAAAAAGCTTTCTCTATGAATCTCTCGCTGGATTTTTAGTTCCTCTTCAAAATCATAGATAGCAAACTTAGAAAAAACAAAATATTGCTTTGATACAATACTTTTTCCCCCCGGTTTTGGCTTTCAAACTGTATAGCAAATTTACAGCTTCAATGATTTTTGAAGCAACGGACCGTGTTTTTGTGTTTGAAATTAAGAAAAATCAACTCGTTTCATGATAACACCAACACAACCAACACGTCTATCTAGCTAATGATTTAGAAATGCCCGTTTGTAGCTAAATGTGTTCTGCATGTTAGATGCTTTGGAGTACAAACCAGTCTTTTCTATCTCTATTAAGGTTTCCTGCGAACAAAATAGGATTTAACAGAGAAAATTGCAAAAATAAAAAGATGAAAAAAAAATGAAGTAAAAGAGGATTTCACACAGTACTAAAACACGCCCCACCAGGATGCCTTTCAGAGAAATAAAAGATATGTTAGTTGTATGTACCAACACATATTGTAGTAGACAGTTAAATGCATCGATAAGAAGATCCAAATAAGATTACAAAGAAACTCTCATGGAAATTATTCAAATTCGTCTTAGGCGTACTTTGCTGAAATCTGTGTTCGTTACAAGCAACCAAAATAGCATAGCTAAGCTCGTAACAAGCGAGCCCGATTGTATTTTCCCTCCTCCCCGCCACCTTCTTACTTTTTCTAACGTGTGGTTAGGTTAGAACAGGGTTACCAGATTTATCGCTTTGGCAAAAACCCCACGACGGACATTAAGAGGGGGTGGAACCCCCCCCCCCCTCGAACATGTATCTAGATCTGTACTGAGCAGGACGATGACGTCTGGTTTACGAATTTTTTCCTGTGTATATACCCCTTAAGGGTAGGTCAAGGGTGCACCAATGAAATTACCAGATTTATCGCCGATTCGTCAAATAGAAGTCATTGAAATGTGTTGCCAAAAAAAGCTTGCAGGTGAAGGGGCTTGAACTGTAATAAGAAAAAAAAAATCCGAAGGCAGTTTTTTCTCCGTTTAAGATACCAAAAATCAAAGCTGTCTGCTCATTTGAATTTTAAGGAGGACTTTAATTTGAAAAATTGACAATCCTCCTCCCTCACTCACCGTAAACTCAGGGCGGTATTCACAGACATGGTTTAAACCATAGTCACACAATTTTTTGACAAGAGATCGACACGGATATTGGTTAAATTCAGGTTTTCGACCAATTTATGTTGATCTGTCATCCAAAAATTGCGACTACAGTTCAAACCATGTCGGTGAATACGGCCTTACCCTAAAAAAATCTAAAACAATTCACGTCCAAAGAAATTTAATTTTCGCTACTCTCACACGTACAATAGCAACTACTCTAACCAGAGAATATAACAACTTCTGAAGGGATAACGTACCGATTAACAAACATCTCGCTCTGTGTAATCGAATACGAAGACAACAGCTTCACCCGGCTGAAATCGTAATTACCATTCATTGTACTCCGCGCGTCCTCACGTTTAACCGTGTAAACTCGGTTCATGAATTCGATCCTTCTTTACATAAAATGATCTCTTGATCTCTAGAGAAGCAAACTTATTCGGCAATCTGACTATTTATTACGGCAGCCGTGATAGAACGTTGTAAGAGGACTCTCAATATGGACTCGTACGTGTTGAAAGACGTTACATGCGGCTTTGAGCATCGAGAGAGAGGTTGCCTACCGTTGGAAAGATTCACTTTTGATGAATCACTGGGAACGTTACTGATTTAGCAAAGAACTAAATTTTGTTTAGAGCAAGGCACATTTACTGATTACCTAAGTGACCAACCGCACAATTCCATGTCACTTCAGTAGCTTGCAGCACAAGCCATCAACCCTGTATCACTTGAGTGACTCGCGGCATAGTTTCACTTCTCTTGAGTGGCCCGTAGCACGTTAACAGATCACTTCAGTGACCCGTGAGAGATTTACAAATCACTTGAGTGGCCCATAGCACATTTGCAAATCACTTGAGTGGCCCATAGCACATTTACATACCATTAGTGACCCGTTCAGATTTACATATCCCTTTAGTGACCCGTTCAGATTTACATATCCCTTTAGTGACTCGTTCAGATTTACATATCCCTTTAGTGACCCGCGCGAAATATTTATAGATCCTTTAGTGACCCGCGCGACATATTTATAGATCCTTTAGTGACCCGTGATAGATTTACAGATCACATTAGTGACCCACGGCACATTTATAGATAACTTTAGTGACCCACGGCACATTTATAGATAACTTTAGTGACCCACGGCTCATTTATAGATAACTTTAGTGACACTTGACAGATTTAGAGAAATTAAAGACATGAAAGAGGTAACGCACGGCACAATTAAAGATCACTTTAGTGTGACACGTGGCATATTCACGGACCGGATCATTTTAGTGACCTCATGCCACATTTGCAGGTTATTCAAGAGTGGCCCAAGACAAGTTTTCAAACGAATGAAGTGGACCGCACTGTCCTACAGGGTTCAGCAACCTTCTATACTCTCACAAATACGATAGCAACTATACCAACCAAAGAATCAGAACTTCTATAAAGAGATAACGTACCGATAAAATGTTTGTATTAAATTACACACACACGCAGCGAGAAATACACAACACAGGACGTATTTACCATTTATTTACTCCGTGCACATCCTCACGACGTTCAACCGTGTAAACTAAAGCCGGTTCGTGTGAATTCGATCCTTCTTTACAGAAAACGATTTCTTGTGAATCTCTAGAAGCGAACTTATTCGGCACTCCGACTAGAACGTAGATAAAACGTTGTAAGAGGAGTCAATATGGACTCGCACTCCCACACGTTGAAAGACGTTAGCTTCGGGCATCGAGAGATTGCCTACCGTAGGAAAAAAAAAAGTAGGAGACTTTTTTTGATGGATCACTGGGAACGCGTTGCTAAATTTAGCAAGGAGAGTTTGCTTAGAGCAAGCATTTTAAACAGTTCTGATCTTACGTTCAGCTTGGATGTTACGCAAACACGCACGTGTGCGCGCGACATGCTTATACACGGAACGTAATCGAAAATTTTTCTTCTCCCTATATACAAATTTATCCGAAGAATTTTCGCTTCCGATTCATTCGTGTTGAGGAAAGAAGTGGTTATAAAGGCTGCGATTTCATCTGGAAATTTGTTCAAAATTCGGAGTTTTGAAGATTCTTTTCCTCGTGTCTGTGAAGTTATTTACAAGGATTGATACATTTTTTATGTATAATTTAAATTCCATAATTCCACGGAAAAGTTTTCGTGGATAGTCACTGGCGTATTTAGTTATCGCTAATTTTTGAATATTGCTTGTGTTAAGTGGAGAGATAATTTGAAAAATTCAAAAATTTTATGAGTGAAATCTGTTTTATCTTTCTGTAACTTTGTGTTCAATTTGAACGTGAGATGCATATTGGATTATAAATTGATGAAAGCCTCCGAGATAGGATTTTCTTTAGGAAATTGGATGCATCTTGAATGCATTTATTTGATGGTAATTTTTCATTTTTATCAGGAACTTGCTGTTATTCGCGGTAACGCTCGCGTGGATTCGGTAATTTGAAAATTACTCGGCGATGATTCGCCCATATATATCACTTTCAGCTTGGCGCCATGATTGCCATGATGCCCCATATAACCTTTGAACAGTATTATGACCCCCCCCCCCTCCCTAAGAGGTTAAAATTTGAAAAGTCCTTTCTTAGTGAGTCTTCACATCATAAAATAAAACTACTGCACAAATTTCGTATCTCTAGCTTCAGCGATTTAAGCCAGCACCTGCTGGAGATGATGCCCAAACGATGTGCCGCAACATCCTAACTTGATGCTGGATCGGTTAAAAGTCCTCAAGATGTTTCGGAATTTTCAGAGACAGTTTAGCTCGTAAAAAACGTAATAAGAATCAAGAATTTCAATCTTGATTCTTAAAAGCACCAATGACCTCCTGGCGGTCGAGTGGTTAGTGCGCTAGCCTTTGAATTTGCAGGTTTGGGTTCGAATCCCAGTTCAGGGTAGCACCTCCTAGAGATAGAAGGCCTCTGCAGTGTTTGCCATAAACGTCATTCAGACTACCTAGCAAATTTGCCACATTTTGAAACACAGCATCCTATTTCGTATCTCCTCATTTTGGCATAGAATCTTCCTGATTGGCTCACAAATACCGCATAGTGATTGGATGTGGGTCATAGAAATCGCCAATTCTGAGCCCGATCATTCATTTTCCTCACAACGATGATACTGGTACGAGCAGGGAATTTTTTTTCCTTGAATATTCTGAAAGAAAATTGACTACTTACCGACGTCACAAGCCGAGTGCGGAGATCTTCTATCTCCAGGAGGTGCTGTTTAGGCGTGATTTCTCTATGTAACCTTTGAAACCCCTCATGACCCACTTAGTGGTCGAATTTCCAAAAATCCCTTCTTAGTGTGAGTCTTTACATCACAAATTGAAACTACTGACGAAATTTCATATTTATGGCTTCAACGGTGTTGTCTTGGCGATGTTGAATCAATCAATCAATAAATCAGTCAGGATATGCTGTATATAATATGTATAATATGTATAGTTATCTGGTGAATGATTTCCCCTTTTAAATGATACTTGGAATTCATTCATTTTTAAATTGATATGGGTGGTACTTCATAAAGTATCACAAAATTTCATAACAGCTCTTTAATTTTAAAATTTTAAGAAAAAAAGGATACAGGTCTATCCTATATCAATGAATTATAGCAGTGATGACCAAACCTTTTTAACAGTGGGCCAGAAAACAAAGAATTGGTGGGCACCATCAGTTACTACAAAACTGTATCATAAAAAAGTTCTATACAAAGTTATTTTGGGGCGAGTTTGCCCCAATTATAAAATAACACTCACATGTGAGAGAGAACAGAATAAACTATTACACAAATCTTATTTCCCTTGTTTATGCTGTCCCTTTCACCTTCTATCAGACTTTTGAATTCAAATATCTCAGCAAATACTACGTTTAGAAACGAGGATTTTTATTTCGGCTTCAGGAGAAACACCAGCAACAACTTTCCAATTGGAAGTTGGACTACAAAAGGACCGTAAAAAAATAGACTTTTTTTATTTTATGATACTCACTATATTTACGTACTCGACTGATTGATACAGAGTGATTTTTGGAATATATTTTGAACATTTCTTAAGTTAGAGCTATACCTCAATGACGAACGGCTGAGGGGGGGGGGAGGGAATAAAGACCGAATTAGGATATACGGGACACCCCTGTATAAATAAAGCAATTTATCACATCTTTGTAAATCTTGATTGTGTCATGGGTACTTCAAATATCTAAGGCAAGTTTCAAAGAAATGATTCCTTTTACTGTACTATACATGCATCACGAGTGCTGAGTATTTCACTATTAACCCTTTTCGGCACACTACTCTTTAAAGTTGGAATTTCAACAAAAAAAGTTGCAGGCTGTCTACTTAGTCCTAAGGGAGTACGCAGGTACAATTTTGTGATCACAAAAAAATATACAAAATTTCTTGTAAATACGAGGATTTTAAATAACGCGTCACAGATGAAGATCATGGATTGCTTTGTTCGGTAGTGTCTTCTATGATTGAAAAAGAAATTTTCAAAGTAAATGGTAAACCTCTTTTTATCCATTTATAATTGAATTTAACGGTTTGAGAAACTAGTCGAGTTGGGTGTTCCTTGCAGTGGAACACTGAACAACAAAACGAGATATCTCATCAAACTTCATCTGCTTTATTTCAGCCACCCCGAAATATTTCGGGCTTTTAACTCTTTTATTCCCAGTGTGGCGGTTATAATACGGATCAGGGAAAATTTCAAAAACCGCTTATAGAGTTAATACCAAGGACGACTATATTTTTTATCAGTTCCAACACTTTGTTATAAAATATTCTAAACCGCACACAGATATAAGATTATAGATTTTCGATAGATTTTCGCCGGTATATAACTACAAATACAAATATTTGTATTTGTATTTGTTTAAAGAGATCTTTCGAAATAAAATCGTATGGTCACCCCTAAATTCTTCAGCTTCAACAGGAAAATAAAATAAAATGTATTCATATCCATTTTCCTTGTTGTTTTAAATTTCTTTTTTTTTCCAAATCAAATCTCTTCGATAGAATCCATTCTTTCCTCTTGTGTTTCCATCAACTGAGATAATAAGAGTCTATTTGTAAAAACCAATAACAAATATGTCACTTTTAAGAAGGAAAAGGATGATTTTCTTTCCGATTTCGTAACTGAACCGAGCGTGGAAATCAGAGATACAGTTAAACTGAAAACCTATAATTGGAACACAAGGAAAAAAAAATTAAAATAAACTGAAATTGGTTTTTCTGGAAACCGCTTCCGTCATATTGAACAACTCATTGGGAAGGTTTGGGAAAATGGAAACTGGCGTTCGATTAATTAGCCCAACTCTATCCGACGTGAAGTAATTAGGGGGATTACTTTGTAAAATTCATTAGCAGACGTGGCTAATTGAAAATAACCGAAATTCTTACATACCGCAGGGAGTGAGAACGTTCAACGGGGAGACTGAACCCTTATTCTGTAACTTATATGATATTATGTTTCACAGTACAACCAAATTGTTTTAGCTACTGAGTACTATATTAGCGTATTTTTAATAGAAATGAATACATCAGTACTTGAATTTAATTAATTAGAATTTTTCATTAGCTTAAATGGTTAATTAATGGTACAATAAACAGTTTGTCTTGATTTTAATGTTATCTATCAACAGATAAAATCTTGCTTAGCAAAGTTTAATAGCATTACTTTGAACTTAATATGGGCTAACATCTTAATTTGATGCGATTTTATAAATCTCTGAACAGGTGAAATATTTCAGCAGCTCTCGAAAGACGCTGAAATCAACTGTGTCTAAACAATGTATTGTACAAAACCCTGTATCGTACTTATACAGGGTGTCCTATAAGTCCTTATTCTGCCGTTACCTCGTAAATCGTTCGTTTAACAGTTATGATTCCAGCTTAAAAAAAATACTCAAAATGTGTTCAGGAATTACCTTGTATGAGCTAAGACAGTGAAAATATAGTGTGTCAAACGAGCTCTGGTGACGGCACAGTGATTGTCGGCTGAAGTTGGTTTTCTGCGGTTTTAAAACTTCGAGGCGCGAATGAGTGCCGATCTCCCATTTAAGGCTGGAATAAAGCAGGATATGGACTTGCAGGACACCCTGCATACCCTTTTTTTTATGTGCTGAAATGACACTAAAAGATGTACTTTTTAAAATATCAAAAAAAAATAGTTATAATGGGGTTTTTTGAACACGTGTACAGTCGACAGTCGTTATAACGATTCTACGTCACTGTGGCCACTATTTGAAAAAGTCTCTCCGCAGATAGTAGGCAGATCTACAACACGATACTGACTTAACATGAAAAATCAATGATTTCCATCCAGAGAAAGGAAGAGAGGTGGCAGCATGAACACGAAACAAGCACAACTAGAAAACATGAATACGTTAGAGCCATACGTACACTCAGCATACACATTCTAGCATGTGCGAATTCGTTGAAAATTCCGTAAAGGAATGTTTGAGAGGCGCCTGTAGTGTTAAAGTAGTGGTAGTGAGTCACAAAATAAAACATCTAATTTTTTGTATGGTCCCTCCCGTTCTTTAACTTCCAATTATAAAATTGTTGCCCTGTCTCTTCTGAGGCCAGCAAGAAAGAAAAAAAAATCCACGTTTCTCAATGCTTTATTCGCTGAGATATTTGAATTAAAAATTCTCTCGGAGAAGAACCGTAAACTTGGAACTTGGAAAGAACTCCAAACTCGGGAAAGAACCGCATTAAATAACGGACAGCGCTTCTTTCCCTCATTTATGCTGTTTTTCCCAACTTTTCTCCGATATTTCAATTTAGGTATCTCAGTGAATATTGCACCTGGGTACGTGAACGTTTTTTTCTTTCTTGGGCTCAGAATGCACAGGGCAACAACTTTCCAATTTGAAGTTAGAGGACGTGCGGACAGTATAAAAATTTAGATTTTTTTTTTCATTTTGCGACACACTGTATTTTCACTCTCAAAACTTTTACACAGCGGTTTCTGAACACATTTCGAGCATTTTTTTAATCGAAAAAATATCCGCACGACGAGCGATTGATTAGATAAAGTTCGAATTACGACTTTCAGGGCACCCTGTATAGCAGTATTTTGTGCGGAAAGGACAATAAAAGATGTGCTTTCTAAAATATAGAAAACAATTGGTATTATGGGCTTTTTTACCACATGTACACAGTCGACACTCGTTATAACGTCCCCAGGTTATTGCAGCCATTCCATTATAACGACCCCAGGTTATTGCAGCCATTCCATTATAACGACCCCAGGTTATTGCAGCCATTCCATTATAACGACCAGTAGGATGTAAGTCCCATATTGTTTTCTATAACCACTGCCCTATTTAATTTCCTCTCGATATAACGACCACCCGATGTAAATACGGAAAATCGTTATCCATACGATATATACGCTGTCAAAGTGAAGTTTCCAATTATAGCCAAAAAAAAAAAAGAAAAAGTCAAATGTGAGTAAAATTGCCATTTAAAATATAAAAAATAATTGTGTCAAAAGTCAAGTAAAGTTGCCAATTTATAGCCAACAAAATTTGTCAAAGGAAAGTAAAGATGCCAGGCTAAAAGTTATTGTCAACGTCGAGTAAAGCTGCAATTTATAGCTCAAGAAAATTTGCTAAATATAGCCAAAAAAAAAAAAAACTGTCAAAAGCAAGTAAAGTTATCATTTGAACCATAAAAAATTGCAAAAGTCGAATTAGGTTGTCATTTATAGCCAAAAGGAACTTGTCAAGGGCAAATAAAAGGTTTCCAAAAAAATATCAAAAGAGTGAAGTTGCCAAGACAAAAAAATTTCTGAAAGGCAAGTAGATTTGTCATTTATATCAATTTTTTTTTTTTCAAATAAAGTTGCGTGTCATAAAAGTGTTGCTCTTCTGGAAAAGTTGTTCACCCTTGTTCCAAAGCACTCAAGCTTCTGCTTAAAACAAGTGATTTACACTCTTTTTGCAAAATTCATAGCATCAGCAGCTGTAATGTTAGTTTCCTCGTCTTACACTTGATTTCACGAACGGAATAAGCCGATGAGAAAGATCTCCGTTATCCACGTATCGAATCGATGAGAGTATTCCTCGGGCGAATAAGCAATGCAAATGATGAAACCCCTGGATCTTCCGAATTCGATGTTCCATTTGCTCAGAGTGGAGCCATACTTAAACACAGCTGTTACGGTTTACGTGACTAGCACTAACGTGGTAAGAATTTGCATTCGGCTCAGTATCTATGTCTGTGAGTTCCATGAAAGAGGATCTTCACCGGTAAATGACCATCCCCGTGGAACGTTCCCGGGAAATTCCGTAGCGTCTTTTACGTTTGAATTTTAAACTGATTCGCATATCAACTGATTTAATTATTGAAGTGTGAAAATTACGGGGAAAAAAATTTATAGGGTCTATAACATTTTATTGATTTCTGTTAAACAGTGAGACGAATACTAATTTTAGCAACTGGTAAACACAGCAAAAATCGGTGTTTAGATTTTGTAAGTGAAATTTTCGTGATTTTAATTAATTTATTTGAAAAAGGAGAAAGAAAAGAACTTTTGGAATGTTTTAATGTGAAAAGAATGCAGATTTATATATAAAAGTCGAAAAAGCATTAAAAATTAAATACTTAAATACAGTAGAGCTCGGTTAATTCGAACATTTGCGAACTCCTCTTGAATTTTCTATCTAATTTGATTTTGAAATTTCTTGTTTAATTCAAACATTTTTCAATCTTTTATAAGATAAATAATCATGATATTTGTATGAGCAATTCTTTTCCAATTAATGAAACTGATGTGTTTCCAATTGTGACCATTGGTCGTTAAAAGGTTAATAAATGATGCTAATCAGTGAATCATACAATGCTCATCTGAATTGTCTGTGAATATTTCCTGAGAACGAAATTAAGCGTCCATCCTCACTTTAAATGACCCATTGCACTGTAAACTGTAATACTCCCCGTTGAGGGTATCAAGAGCTCTAGAGCAGGGGGGGGGGAGCGAATTAATCTTTTTTTCTTTTCTTTTTACTATAAATTCACTAAAAAAGAGGCTCACCAAAGAGGCTCCCTCAATCTCGGGGGTCTGACTCCAGGATATCGGGGTCATGACGAACACCGAAATGCTTGTGGGGCAAGGAACAATTTTATATGAAAGAAATGTGCTTGAAGTTTACCTCTATATAACTTTTGTCCCTCTAACTTTTTTTTTCAGATTGGGGAGGGATGTAGCATATTTTATTTTTTTCCCCACCTGCACAAGACCTGTTGTTTCTCTGCTAACCAAATTTCGATACCTATGCGGAATGACAAAATAACACGCTACCTAAAGCAATATAGGGAATTTTTTTCTGTTCAACAAAAAACACTTATGAACGCGGAAGCATTCTCGATCATTTTCAGACTCTAAACATCCATATTTCGTAAACTTAGTCACCCCATGAAAAAAATGGTTGGTGCCTTTCCTAGTTAGTTTTGTTAATAGCCAATAAACGGGTAAAAACATAATTTTATCGGTAACAATATACGGAGTAGAAAATTCAGTTTACATGTGTATAAGAAACATCATTCAAACTGGAACATCTGCTGTCACCTATCAAATAAAACTCACAACTACTAAAATTCTTGGATTGATATCGGTTCTTGATTAGAAGAACGTTCGCATGAAGAACGTTCGCTTTGAAGAAGATTCGTGCCGCATTAAAAGAAATCAATATGGTATGATATTACTAACTAATTTCTAAGCAATATTAATAGTTGAATCATGAAATTTCCTTCGAAATTATAACGGGTTTTTCTTGATATTGTACAGCATAATAATGAAGAACCAGTTTCCAATTTCAAAGCATAATTATAACGGTTGTGTTCTTTATTTGATAGATGGCAGCAAAAGTACTAGTATATATTTTGTGTTTCTTATATGCAGTCAAATTCCGTTTTAACGAATACCGTTATAGCGAAAATCTCGTTTCAACGAAAACTTTTTTAATCCTTCAGATAAGTTCACATAGAAACAATGCAAAATCCTGGAATTCCTTTATAACGAAGTGAAATTTGGGCGCGGTAGCACGGTCAATAAGATGCTAGCCTAAAGGACCTAAGGATGTTTAGAGGTCTCGCAAGTTCGATACACGGTTCGTCCTTGTCAGCAAACTTTCCTGGCACAGGGGGTACAACAAAAAACGGCGACTTGACCGCAGCAAAAAATTGCTACCGCAGGGAGTCCCCCATCGAGGGGTTAGCGCACCAACCTCTCGATGAGTATAAAAACAAGCCTGACGTTCGGCATCGGCAATAAATTGTAAGTCCCGGTCTAATTAGCCCTCATGTGCAGAAAATGACCGTGGTGCGACCAAAATGATCAATGAAGTGATTTCTCCGTTCTCTTGGAGTTCGTTATAACGAGATTCGACTATACATGCAAACCATAAACTGAGCTGTATTTTCTCGTTTGTCTCTATTTTCTAGAAGGCATATTTCTGCTGATCAAATTTCATTTTTTTCCATCTATTGGGTATATGGACACAAGTAACTAAGAAAGGCACCATTTTGTCAAGTTCACAAGTTTTTTGTAATTTCGTAAACATTCAATAAGTTTATAAAATATGAACGTTTAGAGTCTGAGAAGGAATGCTTTCGAGACATTTGTTTTTGCAGCGCGGAAAAAATCTCCTGTATGGTATAAGGTAGCACAAAGATATCGAAATTCTGTGCGCTGAGAAACAACAGGTTTCTGCAAGTGAAATAAGATAGAATGTGCCTTCTGTTTGGAAAAAAAGGATTCCTTGTATGCATTGGCTATGAGCAAAGGGGAGGTTTGGGGTTCTAACAGCGCCCCCGAGCCAAGATTGTAGTGTTATTTTACAGGAAAAAAACGTAAACCCCCAGAAGGAAAAATCTGAAAACCCCCCTCCTCGAGAAAATTCTGCGTACGCCTATGCTTGTATGAGAGGCGCATGCAGAAAGGGGCAAGAGGGCCCGTTTCCATCTCCCCCAAGACGATAAAAAAAGTGAAAAATATTTTTTACTATACGTATTTGAAAAATGTTAAAACATCGAAAGGAAATTGAACCATTTCACCGAGATATTTTGTGATGATCCCTTCGGATCCAATACATATACATGCTGTGTAAATCAATTTCTGTTGAATGTAAATGATTTTTTAAAAAGTTGGCAACCGAGAATTCTCTGGAAGAAATTAATTGTACCCTTCCCAAACCCGGTGCGCCCCGTGCCTGGTGCCATCGAAATAAAGATTTTATTCAGGTTAGCAGGATTTTTTTAAGAAGGCTGAGGTTTATTATCTTTTTATACTTCATAGATGGCAACAGGGGTTCCAGTGTGACGATATTATTTATTATATAAGTGCCCAATATGACAAAGAAGGCGGTGGAGAGGGTTTTCATACCAGAGAAATGTTTGAGCCTAGACATGGGGACACCTGCGCACGCATCTTCGGCTATACTCCCCATATATGCTGGCAAAGATGGCGTATCTACACCAACAATGGAGAAGAACACATTTTTATAACGGTACTTTTCACAACAGAGGGGTTTTTTTTTTTAAATTTTCGGGAATTGAATGTTACTTCACCTATTTTATTTGTTTCTGAACTGAAAAAGGAAGATATTGTCTGATTCTTTAATAAATTACCACAGGGCCGTCTTAACACATGCGCCCCACAGGCATGGCACCGGGGAGCGTGCCTTATCATGTGCATGGGGGCACTGCATGATGATGAGATTAGGCTCTATGATAAATAGCGGGTGTCGCTCAAGTAAATGCCTCATTTTTGACTCGGAAATCTGAGTAATTGAGACGGAAAACTTAATTTCAGGGCCCTCCGATTAGGTCTTTTCCGGGGGCTTGAACTGGACAACTTTGCGCTTTGGCAGTAACATATACAATTATAAGTTCCCAAAAGTAAGATCTAAGCATACGTATTGAAAAAAATATGTACAGGGTACATAGCAAATAGATGGTATGGCGTTTTACTGGCGAACCGTTGATCCTAGAGGTATAATTCGAATTAGAAAAAATTTCCAAATGACGTGAAGTACTCAGATATATCATTCATGGTTTCAAGGGGTTTTATTAATCCAAAAACGGAGGAAATTTTTGGAAAAACAGCGTTAAATGCGGGTGAAACGGGTTTTCCACATATTTATAGCTGTTTTTCCCACCTTTCTTCCGTTTTTCGAATTCGAATATCTCAGTGAATATTGAACTTAGAAACCGTGAAATTGTTTTTTTTTTGCCATCAGGAGAGACAGGACAGCAACTTTCTAATTGGAAGTTGGTGTTCGTGTGAACAGCTTTTATTTTATTTTAATGAATATACAACCCTTTGCGATATGAATGATGTATCTGTGAGGTCTACACGTTATTTCTATACTTTTTTTCTAGTTATACAAATACAAGACCACAACAGGTGAAATGTCCAACGAGTTGGCCGAGGAAAAGATGCCCATAACAAATGCGTATGCCATATACAGTAGAGCATTGATTATCCAAAATAATTGGTGAATGGGGGTGCTCGAATAACTGATTTTTGCGATAACCGATCATTCATGGAACAATATTGCACCAATGTCATAGGAGCAGCATGAAACAAAGAAACCGTAATATTAAACATAAATCTGTATATATTTTGTATCACACAATCTTAAAAATAACACAGAACTAACTGACTAACCTAGTTTGACAAATTCAAAATGGCCATTAAAGTAGGCCTACAGTTTAGCAAAAAGCAATATCCAAATATTTTATTTTTCTTCACTAAAAACATCAGCGGCCGTTAGCGGAACTTTTACATAGCACGCAAATTTGAATTTTCTGACCGGAATGCTTTCGGTTGATCGGTATTCGGATAATCGATGCTCTACTTCATTTTTTATTTGGGTCTATTGGAAGGTATACGTCTAGGATCAACGGTTCCTCAGTGAAATGCCATACCTAACCCCCCCCCTCAGTTTTTTGCTACGCACCTTGTATATTTAAAATACACCGAATTTTACGATAAACGCAGGGCTGAACATCTCAATAAACTTCCAACTTTTCCGTGTTCTTATAAAATATACATTTTAATATAACAGACAGAAAAGCATCAACAGCTAAAAACACGAGCCCCAAAAAACGCCCAGAGCTTTCAGAGGATATAAAAAATTTATACCATCTTTCTAACGGAGTAGAAAAGTCCATTTTTCTTATGAATATTCATCGTTATTCATACTGAATCAGGCAACGGGCGGCGATATGTTTTCATCCAGTGATATCCAGAGATTCTAGAGGAAACCTCTCCTCACATTCTCCCCTCTCCTTCCGGGAGCAAGCCCTTGATTCCGGTTCCCAAACATTTTAGCCGTAAATGTAGTCCTGGAAACTGCTTTTCATCAATGATTTACGACCTGTGGAGTTTCCACCGGCCGAGGCAGTGTGGGATTAATAAAATCCTCGAGCTTCCCTCTGCTCAAAGCCGCAATTTTCACGGCCAACTTGTCACCGAAGTTTCTAGCGAGAAACCAGACGTCACAACTCACACAGCATTCACGTGAATCCATCGTGAATTATGAACGTCACGGTTTCGAAATTGACCATTAATGTTCAGAGTGTTGGACGGGTGTGTGTTTGTTCATGTCCATAATTTACTTTCTCTCCTTATCTGGGTGATATCAAAGCTCGAAAAATGGAAGAAGAAAATATATCCTAGCATTGCATAAATATCTTTGAATTGAAATAAATACACTGTTAATACACTGTTATTCAGGGTGATTGAGGAATACATGATTGAAAATTTCTCTTGCACGTTAATATAGTTTTGAGTAATGTAATGGTTATAATACAGTCCATTCGCGATAAGTTGGACTTCGATAACTCGAATGTCTATTTGAGTCGAGAGAGTTTTGACTCAGTCTCAGGACCTTTTTCCGTATTTTGGTGTTGAAAATTTCCCTTTACTCGAAGTTTTTGGGAATGTGAGAAATTTAAAAAAATTTAAAAACAATTAAAAAAATTTAAAAGAAATATGAAGAAATTTAAAACGCACATATAGCGATAGAATTTAGTATTTTGCAACAGAATTTATCATTTAGCAATAGAATTTATCATTTAGCAATAGAATTTAGAATTTAGCAATGGAATTCAGCATTTGGCAAAATAATCTATCAGTTGGCGAAATAATTTAGCAATTGGCGAAATAATTTAGCAATTCGCGAAATAATTTAGCAATTGGCGAAATAATTTAGCAATTGGCAAGAGAATTTAGCATTTAGCTAGACAATTTGAAATATAATTCAGCACTTGACAAGACAATTTGAAATATAGTTCAGCACTTGGCAAGAGAATTTGGCATTGAGCAAGAGAATTTGGCATTGAGCAAGGGAATTTGGCATTGAGCAAGGGAATTTGGCATTGAGCAAGGAAATTTCGCATTGAGCAAGATAATTTAATATTTAACAAGATAATTTATCACTTAGCAAGATAATTCAGCATTTAGAAAGAGAATTTAGAACTTAGCTATAGAATTCAGCATTTACCAATAGAATTTAGCATTTTGCAAAAAAACTGAATAACTTTTTCACAAATGAAGAACAAAAAACGAAAGACAAAAGCCACTGCATTTTTTGAAAGAAATAAATAATCTTGTATATGTTACGGTAAAAATGTGTGATAAATCTGGTTGTAATACAGTTTGGTAAATTTCCGTAAATTTATTACTTTTACCGGAGATTATGCATAGTTACCCAAGCGTCACGTCGTTGGTAAACCATGATGATAAGTCGTACTATATGATATACTACATATGATAATTCATACATGTATTGTGTTACAATCAGGGTACGATCCGAAAATTTCTTATTATGTCGAGTCCGACTACATTCATAACACATATTCCATCAAATTTCATAAATTCATCAACTATACTACGGTATTATGCATAATCACAGATAATAGCGATAAATTTCAAGTTCTTATCAAATTTACCACTGTTATTTATGCATATTTGCCGGAAAAAGTTATAAATTTATCAATATATTATAATATATTTAAACTTACAAAGGCAATCGGTAAGTATGCATAATAATCGATTTATAATATTTATGGTAACATTAATAATACGTGGGGGGGGGGGGTGTGGGCGGGGTGCATGTGTGGTGTAGCAGTAGTAGGTAGGGCCTCCAAAAAATGGCTCGAATATCCATGATGGTCTTAAGTCAGCCACCTCGTTGGGCAGTTTGCCTGTTGTGGCGTTGTATTTGTATTTGTATTTGTAAACATGCAAGATATTCAATCAAATGGCTGTTCACCAGGTTAAGTTTTCATCACTTTTCATGAGATTATCGTACGTCAATTTTTCCCAACTGTAGTGCACGTACCCCCAGCGGTATAAGACGAGTTATTTTGTACAAAAGTAACAGTGCAAAAATGCAAAAAACAATGTAAATTTACACAAATAATGAAGAAATACGGAATTACAAAAACAATTAGTATACGTTACTACTATTATGAACTACATACAGATTCCTCTGCGGTATTTGTTAATACATACCAAAAATGAACAAACCCGAAATGATGATGATTATAATGAAGCGACAAGTCTCGTTAGTTGATAGAATCGCAAGAAATCGCTGAAGAGAAAACACAATATTATTATCTTAACTACGTGTTATCCAGATAAAGAGGTGTAATAACACGAAAGTCCCGGGAAAAACACTCAAAACGGTGATTTGATTCGTCTTCAGTCCATCATCTGGAAGAGGGTCATAAATGCGGTGAGAACAATGCATCACGAGACTTACATCCGTGTGAAGATTAGCGCGTCTCATCGTAGAAAAGCGAGTAAAAAAGATTACAGCCCGAGCAAAATCGGTGGTCGTACATCACTTCTAGAAAGTTCTCTCGATTAACGTTCCGGAAAACCCTTTACTTTCACATAGAAATGAAATGAAAAATCCCTGCGGAAAACTCATTTCACTTATCGTGAATATTTCATGCTATCCGTGGTTACGAGTTCATTCGTAGAAAGTTTGGCAAAAAGAAGAAATTGACGCAAATGAACCGTTTTAACTGATAAATCCCCCCCCCCCTTTGCATTCACCATTAAGCTTCATAATTCACCCAAGCTTCATAATTCATTCATAAACCACGAAATATAAAAGATGGAATTATGAACTGTGCCCTAACACGTAAGTTTTTCCGAAATAACATATTATCAATGAAGAAGATATTAATCAAGGTGTCGATATACGGTAGAACACCCCTTAACGGACACTCCCCGTTAGCGGGCACCTCCCGTTAACGGACACTTTTCTGATCCCTGGTCCTGTGAAATAGGGCTTTAATGTATTTCAATCCCCGAATTTGTTAATTTTTGTTCATAAATCGAGAATTTATCGTACTCAACGCTGATTATGTATAATCCCAAGTTCGTAATGGTAAATATGATAATCCGTCAATTAATTACTTGATTAACCGAACACAGCTATGGCCCAGGGACCAGGATGTTGATTCCGAATGGTAATGTTGGTTTTGTTTTCCCGTGTTGATACGTGTGAAGAAAGCCAACATACCTAACCGATAATTCGATAATTGTTGCGAACGTTCATTTCTTATTCACACTTATTTAAATTTAATTGAACTTTTATTGAACAATCTGTGTAGTGTACGTACCATGTACGGATAAAAATTATTAATGGGTTTAATGAAGAGAAAAAGGTTATAAATTGTTCCATATTTATCAGACTGTTTGGGTATTATGCATAATCGTTGGTAAAAGTGATAAATGCCGTGAAATTTAATCAAAATATCCTTATCCAGATGATTAATGATTATACATAACCACCAGTGTATCATTTTTACGCACAATTACATATACATTGGAACCGGGACGATTGCGGATACTACCACCATGTCACCACCATAAATACGGCCATTTTCTGAAGTTAGGAGGTGATAGTAGAGAGAGGTGATTTCTTTTCAGCCAGTGACACAACCAGAAAACAGACTTTCCAGAAAAGAATTACTGAGGTGAACTCGTGTTACGCTAACGTGCGTAAGGAAAGTACAGCCGTGTCTTTCATGTGCTATTGGCCAACACACTTCCCGGATTGCAAGAGGATGGGGGGTTTCGACACCTGGTGGAGACCAGGAGACTTTCCGAGTTCACCTTGGCGATCATATTTTTAGGACGCGTTGACGTAAGTCATTGTGTTAACTGTATAATAATTTTTTTGAGAAAAAGAGGCTGTTGTAGTTTGTTTTCGAAACTAGAGCCAATCATCCTACTGTAGTTTTCACCATTTCCCGGCACGGGCGAAATCACCAAACTCGCTATAAAATGTCGTATACTTTTTAATTAAATAGGCTTTTCCTTCAAATTTTCATCAGAAATATCTACTTATCAATGAGAGTTTTTTAAAGGAAGCGAGATATCTCGACGACGCTGCTTAAAAGATTAATTCGAAGGTAACGGAAATTCACCAAAATTGGGTTGAATTCACTCGCTCCGGGGAGATCTGATGAGAATGTAAAAAATAAAAATATTGTGTGAGGGAATATATAAAATTATACGGATCACCCGCGCTATCTCGCTTAGCACCTTATTCGGTGAGAAACATGAACTTATATCCCAGCTGAATTTATATTTAAATGCCCCAAATCATATCTTATACGGCTGAGCAAATATAGCCCACAAGCTGAAAATTAGCAAACTAATAGAAAGACCGCAAGTTCTCAATAGAAAATCCCTCCAGTTTCGGATCGAAAACATCTCAAGGATGAACAGATAACAAGCGAGCTATATATCCTGTAACTTCCATTAACTTACTCAAAAATAAAATATGACGCAAGTCCTCGTCGCATGTGAATTTGCTGCTCGTTAAGATAACCTTCAATGCGGTGTCGTTAAGTGCTTACTCTGTCACTGATCAGGCAGGACAATGGATATCTTGGATGCACGGAACAAACAGATCAATGGACATTTCGTTTCCACAGTTGAGACATTTGCGAGGTCATGCCAGTAAAGAAAAGAACCGGACGTATGATCAGATTAGGATAAGTGTCCATGCATCACGGCCAATTTGTTAGACGACGCGTCGGGAGAATTTACCAGAAATCGATCTTGACGCATAATAATTATCCTCGCGTCAACTCCATGGAGTCGAGAAGCGTCGACGAAATCCTTTGTTCAGCAAGTTAATTATCTCAAATCTCA
The DNA here is from genome assembly GCF_987345545.1 of Pholcus phalangioides. Taxonomy (NCBI): domain Eukaryota; kingdom Metazoa; phylum Arthropoda; class Arachnida; order Araneae; family Pholcidae; genus Pholcus; species Pholcus phalangioides. The sequence continues at coordinate 9,155,879 of NW_028301606.1, forward strand.
CGGATAATTATATTAGTTATTCTCAAGGTGATTCATATTGTCCACCTTATCTCGACGTATCTAAGACACAGACGAGACACCGAAAGAATTAAAGGCAGGTATTTTCTGGGAGGATTATAAAACACGCGAGAGGATTTTTATGAACTTTTAAATTTAATGTTCAACGTTAATTATTTGATGCCTCGATACTTAGGGTTACGAATAAATTCGTAAATAGTTTAAAAACTTATGAAAATTTAAGCAATTGTTATATTTGATTGAGATTTTCTCGAAATAAATTTTTTTTTAGGTACAAAAAAAACAGTGTTCAGAAAACAGTACAGAAAAAATGTTCAGTTCATGGAATGAACTGAACATTTTCTTTTAATTTGAAACAATTACATTGGCGTCATGGTATTTTAACCTACGTGTAAGGTGTTTATAACGCATATTTAAAAATTTACAAAAAAATCAAGTATCAGGCATATACAAACCTTTCTACCAACGTATGACATCGCATACAATCAAGAACATGTATGAAAATTTTGAAATAAATCAATGGTTAAATACTATTTTTAATGCTATTTCTATTAGAGCATAGTATTTCACCATGTTAAAGGAATTAAGAAGTCCCCTTAAACAACAATAAATTATAATTATACGAAGAATGCCATACATGGGTAAAAAAAAAGAGCCAAATAGAATAAAAACGTTTTTCGTCCGAACTTCAACAAAAAACACTCACCTACACACCTTTAATTAAATTCGACTTAGACAGGAAAGTCCATGAAAAATTGTTTTTATCTTTAATAAAATTCATAAGCTCTATTCTTCTTATTTTTTTAAATTATCACGAATTTCTTCTTCCACATTCCGTGATAAATACCAATGTACGAATATAAAACATCCCTTTTAAAAATAAGAAATAATACTTTTCAACGTTCAAGGTGGAAAGTTTTAATTCTCTATTTTCCACGTTTATGAATCGAAAAAAGTTCTTATAATTGGTTCGAAACTTTTTACAAGTGTCCATCTTTGTTGTTTTTCCCTCACTAGAGAAATTTCTTATTTAATATAATCCGAAACGGATTGCTTTTCCAACGTTGAAATTTTTTACAAATTTTTTATTTTTATTAATGAGATTTATACTTGAGCTTTTGTGTGTGTGTATATATATATAGATATAACAAAAGAGTGATAAATAACCTGTCATAACCAGAGAATTTCATCGACGGGGCTCATTATCGTGACTCCAAAATAAAGGAAATTTCCGTTGATATTCCAAAAAAAATAAGAAAAATTGAGAGTATAATACCAACAATGAAAAAATTGGATTAAAAGTTATATAAGAAAAGCTTATTGTTTTCTTTGGAATTTTATTACTATTTTTCTTCACTTTCGTCTTTATTATTTTTGTGTGTTTGACCTCATCATGGTACATCATTCCTTTCCTATTTCGTAATTTTTGTTTTTATCGTTGCAATTTTCTGTTTGTGTTTTCCGGAACTTTTCAGCATATTTTCTGGAATTTTCTATTTCTTATATTTAATTTTCATAAGACTTGAAGGATCTTATATCTATATATTTCTTTATTGTTTTTATTTTTGTTTTATGAGAACTCGTATTCTTTAGTGATGATTTTTCCCTGAGGTGCCACTAAACACGCTCCGTAAGAGTATTTTCCTACTCGTAAAACGTTCAAGTGAAAAATGTTCGTGTTTTTTTAATGTCTCCGTGGATGTAGTTTCTTGAAGAATCTCCTTCCAACGAAACGATTCCGGAAGCTTTTACCTTTGGTTTCTGAGAAGATTGTTGCTGTTATTGGAAGTTTTACGTTATCGAATACGCCTATGAATTGCGAAGTATTCACGAATTTGATGATTTTTCGTAAATTTTTATGTGAATGAGTACGGGCTGTTACGTTAAATGTGATAAATCGGTTGTCATACATAATAACCGGTTATTATACATACCTACCAAATCGTTAAGGTAAGTTTGATGCATTTATCACTTTACCGCATAGGCAGAGATAGACTTGGAAGTCTGGGGGGGGGGGCACGATGATGATGGCAATTCGTCTATACATATATGCATTAGATCAGTCGACTTCACCTTTGATGCTGTGGGGGTCACGCCCCACCGTATCTTCGCCCATGCTTTACTGGCGATTATGCATAATACCCAAGCGTCATATTAATATTTTTCTTCACTTCATTGTTATTATTTCTTGTGTGTTTGACCTCATCATGATACATCCTAGCTTTTCTATTTAATTAGTTATTGTTTATATCGATGTGATTTTATGTTTGTTTTTCGGCGATATTTCAGCCCTTATTTTCTATTTCTTATATTTAATTTTTATAAGACTTAAGGATATTGCGTCTATACAGCTATTTCTTTATTGTTTTTGTTGTAAGAGATGATGTATTCTTTAGTGGTGATCTTTCCCTGAGGTGCCACTAAACACGCTCCGTGAGAGTGTTTTCCTACTCGTAAAATGTTCGTGTTTTTTTTAATCTCTGTGGATATAGTTTCTAGAAGAATCTTCTTCACGGAACAATTCTGGAAGCTTTTATCTTTGTTTCTTAGAAGATTGTTGCTGTTACTGGAAATTTCACGTTATCGGATGCGCGTACGAATTGCGAGGTATTCTCGAATTTTGATCATTTTTCGTGAATTTTTATGCTAAGGAAAACCGTTATTACATATGAGAAATTTTAAATCTATTCACGTTTATATAACTTTATCTTTTTCTTTATACGACCACTAAGATTGTTGCTATTATCAGGAAATTTCACGTTATATCAAATACGCCTAAAATTTGTAGCGATTTCACGAATTTCGATTTTCATAAATTTTCATGGAAAAATAATTCAGCCAGAGAGCGAAATTTCAAATTTTCACATTTAACTCTTTTTTCAAACTAATTTTCTTTCTTCTTTTTGCAATGTTTCGTGTATAATTGAATGATAAATATTCGTTGTACAAAATTACAAAAATTAAGAAAGTTCACGTTCGCATGCTCATGTAAACAAAGTCAAAGACAAAAAAGCTTAGGATACATTATATCCTAAGCTTCTTTGGGCATTGTGTCTATTGTGGGCATTGTATAAGAGCCATCCTTAGGGCCGGTGCGACAGCACCTGTCGCACCGGCCCGGCGTTTTGGAGGGCACTGCACTTACTGTTTTAATTCTGAATTCTCATCAATATTCTGGAATAATTTCTTTCATTTATTCTGGTAAAAGTAACAAGAAACGGTAACCGTATTCCATACGTTACAATAATTTCTTCCATAAATTCTGCATATCATCTATTCCGTAAATTTGCATTTCCATCAATTCTGTAAAAATCTGCATTTTCATTTGGAAAGAAATGATTCTGGAATTATTTTTTCATAAATTCTGAATTTTCACCACGTCCTGTCCCTAACTGTTTTTTTAAAATAAATTTTAAGCTTTAATCAATTCTGGAATTCTAAACTTCAAACATTTTTAGAATTCTGAATTTTCATCAATCCTGCAATTCTGAGATTTTGAAAATTTTTATCAGTTCTGAAACAATTTCTTTCATATATTCTGAATTTTCCTCAATTCTGGAACTATTTCTTTCGTTCATTCTAATTATTCATCAATTCTGAAATAGTTTCCTTTATGTATTCTGAATTTTCATGGGTGCTGGGGAATTATTTCTCGTATTTATTCTAATTTTTCATGATTTTCATTCCCTGAACATTTTTGATTCCCCTCCCTCACGGATGAAAAAAATCGGGACTGAAAGGGTCACGCTATGGTTTTTGCAATGGGTCTTGCAACTAGCGCATAAGGGCGGCCCTGCTTTGTATTTGTATTAATTTTTGGGACCAAAAAAAGGGTAATATAAAGTTTACATGGGATCAGAGATGGGAAAAAAAGTCCCATTATTTTTCTAATTTAAAATTTTATTTGAATTCAAATTTTATAGTCTATTAAACGGCTGGATATACATGACTTATATTTTAAAAGTATTTACAGTTTTTTAAAACTATTATCAGTTATAATCAGGCAATAGTTGAATGACCAAATCTCAAATATATATTCCCCTCACCACAAAAGCAAATTTGAAAGCAAACAGTTGCTGTATTCAGTCTTTTTCAGTCGAAAATCAGTGGTTTGCTAACCAAGAACAAAAATCGTGTTACATAGTGCTTACTTTGTGGGGTCCGGCACCCGCGGTCCGGAAGTTATAAAGTTTTATAAATTTATCATTTTCACCGGCGAATGTGCATAATAACGAAGTGTCGTTGGTAAATTTGATAAATACTCGAAATTTATCGCCTTTGTCTGTGATTATGCATAATATGTTAGTGTAATTGGTGAATTCGATAAACATGGGGAAAAACGTTCCAAATGAGTCCGGTATGTGTGATGAATATAGCCGGGCCCAGATATAATGATAACAAATTTTACGATTGTATATCGGTATTGTACATCGTATTGTAAAATTATCATGATAAAATACAATGTATGAATTACCAGTTTTATAAATTTATCATTTTTACCGGCGAGTGTGCATAATAACGAAGTGTCGTTGGTATGTCATATACATAGCACAATTTATCATGCTTACCATGGACGCGACCAAGGCCGCAACTAGATTCTTTCCCAGAAGGGGCAATCACGCATTTTGCTGCCTCCCTGTAATGTTGAAGTGGTTCAATGGTTAAATTTGCGCCCCTCTGGTACGGCGCATACCCCCCCCCCTTCGCTCTCTACACGACTCTTGGGTTTTACGCGTAATTTCCAGTAAAAGTTACAAATGTACGGAAAATTTATCAAATTTACCAAAATGCTCTGCGATTATTCATAGCAACCAAATATTATGTATAATAACCTGGTTTATTGCATTTACAGCTTGCAGCGGTTCAACACAACCTGTGCTCCGCGTGCAATCCCTAGGAGCTCCGCGGCAACTTAAGGAAAATAAACAAAAAAACAGTAAATTTGAAAAAAAATAATTTTATACTGTATATATTTTTAAATAATAAAAATAAATCAATAACTTTGATGAATAAATCAAAAATTGACCTGCGGGGGTGCCGCCATAGAAATTATGTACCAAACAGGGCTCAAAAAATATCGAGAACAGCAGGCGTAAATAATAAATACTCGTATTTCTCTAACGTAACGTTAAAGTACCTCCTTCTCCCCTCCCCCCGCGGTTGAACTAATTCCAAACAAATTACCAACCATGTGATCCCGCAAATAACTTTCGTTAACGCGTTACGCAACACACACGAAGAATGATGAGCGTTTCGCTTTCGGGAAGTTCCCAAACTTAGTTTCTGCGACGTTACGTAAAAATGTCCACTTCTCATTCGTTTTCGACTGAGTATTTAATGGCGCGAAAGAGTGATAATTTGTTATTCGGAGCATATTTGTAAGAAGAAAAGTGAAGACATTTCGACTACGTGATGATGAATATTGCGGTGATTTTTGATGGAATAAATGCGGAGGAACAACGTAATAAATGTTCCGAAGACGTGGAATCTCACTAATTTGTTTAAGAATTTCCTGAATTTGCGGTTTCCGTCTCTTCCGAAATTTGTTTTCTTTAACTCATTTATTTTTATTTTTGATGTCGTCCTAACGGGGAGAAAAGATCCATTCGAAGATAAATAATGCTGATTCTACCAAGTGCAGTATTTTGCAACCTGTGGTGCGCATGCCCCCGAGAGTATATAACGGGCATTATAGAGGTAAGTGAAAAGTAATCGCCAATGTTAAAAAAAAGATTGCAGTAATGAAAATAATAATAATAATTATGACACAATATTCGGTACGGGTGGGTACGCATGGCTGGAGGTAAACAGGCTCCTCTGTTCATTTATAAGTGTAAGCAAGCAATCTATGCATTTCAAATAGTACTCATGCCTTCTACGCATTTCTATCGGTACGCAAATCTCGAACACATTTCGAGATACACGCATATCTTTAGTAAAAAGGCTCCTGTGCATTTCTAGAGGGAAAAGCAAGTGTTCTTTGAATTTAAAGAGACACGCCCAGCTCAACGCACTTCTATTGCTACCTCTTTTAAAGCGATATCTATATTCAGAAGATAGAGAGCTTCGCACATACATATTTTAGAGGAACGTATGTGTAGACGTAAGCAAGATTGCTAGGCGCTTCCATCGGCAAGCAAGCCTCCCAAACACCTCAATTAGTTCCCAATTATATGCGAGCCTTTTTGTATTTCTATGGGGGGGGGGATCAAGTCTCTCTCATGGAGTACGCACGCCTCCTCCTACATTTCTTGTGGCGGCCCAATTAAACTCTTACCCACGGAGCAGGTTCCCTGATATTTCCAGCCTAGTTACAGGCCTGGGGGTTCGATTTCCCTCAGAGGAATGCGCTTTTTCTTTCCGAAATTATTTTCGCTTTGTATCCAGTCATTTATACTTTGTACAATTAACGGAGAGGCGAATCATTTCGATTACGTCACCATGTGGGGGCTAATATCGTTACGAGCTGTTGCTGAGTTAGAAAGCTGTCTGTCTATTGCACAGTCTTGTTCAGCCTAAGAAGCATATTGTTTCATCGTTAGGAAATATCTGCCTTCTGTAGATTAATGTTAAAGCACTCACCTGGACAGTGAGAGGTTGTTGGTTCGATTCCCTACACAGGAATGCGACTTTACTTTCCGAAATCATCCTAGATTTGTATAAGCTTCCTGTTCATGCCTAGGATAAGCGGACCTCCTATCACATTTCCATAGTGGGTATAATTATGCATGTACTCAAGCTTTACGCATTTAGAATATTCAAGCCTCCTACGAATTTCGAAAGTTACGCATACCTTGAACGCATTTCAAAAGGTGCGCTTGCCTCGAACTTATTCCAAAGCGGTACGCGTGTCTTGAGTGCATTTCCGGGGGATGGGAGGGAGAGTTACACTAGCATTTATTTTACGAATTTCCACAAAGTAATTGAAGCAGGTAAAATAGGAAACCACTGCCCCAATGGAACAAATTCATTTCACTGCCTAGCTATTACATAACGCAAGAATTCGTCAAATATAACACAAGAATGAAACCTTCTAGTCCAATTACCCGTAAATCGAATCATAATGCGAAAACATAGAAAATTCAAAGCAAAATAAGTCGGTACCACCACACGTCTCCAAACAAGCAGAAAACTGCAGCAATCTCTCCCGAAAATTCAATTACATATATCGTTAAACAAATATCCAACATCAAAGGGCTTATTAAAAATCTTCATTGACGCTAACCTCGTATTATCGGCAAACTTCAACATACAGAAGATGGCTCTTGTGAGAACAAAAATACACATCGGGATCATTTCAAATGGTTCTCAAAAATTCGGAAAGTCTTTATAATTGGTTCTCACACACGAACGGGAATGATGTAATTAACCTGAAAAAAACCAAAGAAAACTCTCTCTCTCTCGGAACGACGACGGAACCACAGAAGTTTCGTGAAATAAAACACGAATGAATTCTCTCATAATTCAGTTCAGTCTTCATTGAAGTTCAGTCTTCAGGAGTTGCTAGAACATGTTCACCTTCGTCTGTTACGTTTAATTAATCGGAATAAAAGTTTCTATTAAACGCACACACACACATATGAACATCAAAGACTCCTTGATCTCTTGCAATTATTATCTCACATAATTTTCTCGGCTGTGTTCGTGATCAAAGCAATATTTTAGTTGAAATTTTTTATTTCTTTTTGAGGATGTTTCGGTTGAAGTTCGTTTTCTCTAGTTTCGAGGAGCAAACACGAGCACGTTCCCAATTTAAAACAAAAAAAAAAAATCTCGCTACAGGGAGTAATACAATTTACGAAATTTGAACTGTGATAAGAAAGACTATTCTTTTCTCAAATGGTAATAAATTGCGCTTCACTTCCTCGCTAACACTTGAAAAGGCTCTCAATATTTTATGCTCCACGAAGCCTTCGTATCAATACAATTCAGTCCGCTGGATCTTTGTGCCAGTAAATCAAAACCATAAACCTCTTGTATCAATAAATGAAGACCAGAAACCCCTTGTACCAATAAAATAGACAACAGAGACCCATTGTACTAATTGAATAAATGCCACCGATCCCCTGTAACAACAGAAGCCTCGGAAATTACGGGAGGGAGGGGCACGGACCCATCGTACCAATAAAATGAACATCATAGACTCATTGTACCAAATAAATGAAGGCCACACACCCCTCGTAACAATAAAAGGAAGACCCCTGGACTCCTTCATACCAACAAAAAGGGGGGACACGGGCTAGTTATAAAATGAAGAGCCCTTTTTCTAATAAAATAAAGACCGCGGTCTACATTTTTACTAATACAAAGAACGTCACAGACTTCTTGTGCCAATGAAAAGAATGTCACAGACTTCTTGTGCCAATGAAAAGAATGTAACAGACTTCTTGTGCCAATGAAAAGAATGTCATAGACTTCTTGTGCCAATGAAAAGAATGTCACAGACTTCTTGTGCCAATGAAAAGAATGTCACAGACTTCTTGTGCCAATGAAAAGAATGTCACAGACTTCTTGTGCCAATGAAAAGAATGTCACAGACTTCTTGTGCCAATGAAAAGAATGTCACAGATCCTTTTCAATAATAAAATGAACATTTTAAATGAAAAAGAATTTTTATGAATAAGAAAAATGCCACAGACCACCTTGTACCAATAAATTGAAGGCTTTCAACTAATAAAATGAACACCAGTTCCAATTTAATGAAGACCCCTCGTGCCAACAAAAGGTGACCCCGGACTCCTCTTATCAACAAAAAAGTGGCCACATACCTGATGTACCAAAAAAAAAGGTGACCACAGATCTCTTTTACTAATAAACTAAACGCCACAGATTTCTTGTAACAAGAAAATGAAGGCCAACCCTTGCACCAACAAAAATGCTGCCACGGACCCCTTGAACCCATTAAATTAACGCCAAGGATCTCTCGCACCAATAAGTAAAGCCCATGAAAAAAAACTCTTTTTTTAGAATAACATTCAGTATATACATATACCAAAATACATGTATAAGTAGGTTAATTTTCTCATCCAAGCTGACGGGCCCCTTGAAGGCTTCCTTAAGGGTCCCTGGACGACGGGCACCTGGAAAAGTGGCATAACCGTGCAAAATATAATGAAATACACATTTTTTCTCCGATCCATATCAAATATACACACATCTTTTGAAACTGTTTCGAAAATTTGTAATACAGTCGAACTTGGTTAATTAAAAAAACTTCGAATTATCCAAAATTCGAATCATCCAATTTATCTATCCTAGATCTGTAAAATGACTACAAATTTCAACTTAGTCATCAACATTCACAAAGAATAATAATTATCAATTATTAAAATTTTATCAGGTATACGAAACTGTTTAACAAATTTTATCAATTTATAATTATAATGATTAATCTTATTTGCTACATTATTCCACGGATCTGGAGTCAGCATCACTGCAGAAGTTCTTGACCATGATCAAATCCTGATTTACGGAAACAGTTCATGATCATCCGTTATGAAAACGCTTCCTAAATTTTGCTCATCCTCCTTATGCTATCATGGAAATATACACTCATTGACGTATTGCACAATCTGAACTTTCCGATACTTTCCATAATTTTAATGACGACAAAAAGATTCAGATTCTGAATGTTACACCTTAATCCAGGGGGTTCTTAACCTTTTTCAGCTGTGACCCAAAATAAACAGCAAGATCAACTTCGCGACCCATGGAAGTGGTTTGTCTTTTTTTTGCGAAATCGAGAGAAACTAGTGACGCAATTACATTTATAGCAGGACTACGTAGATTTGAACGATCCCACTAGGAGCTCCCTACAAATCGCCCCTGATCCATAGCTTGAGAATCCTACCTGTCAGTGGATTTGAACGACAAATTTCGGAAGCCCCCTGTGAATCAAGCTTGTGACAAACAGCTCGCTAAACCTTGGCTAAGTATATCTGTATTACCCATCTCAGAAGCCGCTACGTATTGAGTCGCAAGGTCGGGACTCATAGCTCAAGAGCCCCTGGATGTTAGTGGATTTGAACGACCAATCTCGGAAACCTCTGCGAATCAAGATCGGGTTGTGACCAATCGCTCAAGAATCTCTGGCAGTAAGTATATTTGTACGACCAATCCTGGAAGCGAATCAAGCTAAGGGTTGAGACGCATACTTCAAGACTCCCTAACTGTCAGAGACTTTGTACGAACCATCTCGGAAGCCCCTGCTCATCAATTTTGGTCGGGATCCATAGCTCAAGAGCACCATGGCTGTTAATGGATTTGTACGATCCATCTCGGAACACCTGAGACCCAGATCCGGGTCGCAGGTTAAGAACCCCTGTCTTATATGTGGTATACCGTCTCGATGTACTCCAGCTGAACAGTGTTCAAATGAACATTAAATGATCAAAAGAAGAAAAAAAAATAGATGAAAACTGAACTTCAAGCTTTTGTTTGACAACTTGATCGAGAAAAAAAAAGTCTGGGAGGATTCTGGAGCAAGTCTGAGCGAAAAAGTCTGGGGGAGAGGGCGGGCTTCCTGGATCATTTTTCCAAACTGAATTTGCTCATAAAGAGTCATGGTTTTTCCCTCCAACTTCAATTACCCAAAAAAATTGAAAAAAAAATTGAATTCAACGAAAAATTTTAACACATTTAAGTTAGATAGAAAACTTGAGTTGGTGAAAGTTCGATTATCCAAAACTCGAATAAACCAAGATCTACTGTGTGTACAAGATATTGAAATTGCCGAATCGCGATGCTAGAAACTTTGCTTATAGTTGCGACTCCAAAAACTTTAATAGTTATTGATTTACCAATTATAATTATTGTCTCATCGGGGCGTTATATCTATAAAGCTCATACCGTTCACTTGAATAAATTTTAATGATGCTGCAACGGCTAATTTTTCGAGGAATCCGATCCCCGATATGGGTGAACACGATGACGAGGAACTATTGGTTCTCGCCGAATTCACTTCTATTCCTCATGGAAGTCTCTTAATTGGGGCGGATTGGATGTGGTTGCGCTCGACTTGGCCGAGGCAATTTATATTTTCAGAGTTTAGCGTTATGGGAGCACTAAAATGGAGTAAGACGGAACGAGCGATGGCTTTTCGCCAATTTTATGGAGACTTTTCGGGCGGAACGGTAAATACTCGCGAAGCTCAGTAAATAACTTTCTGCTGTATCGAACATTTCACAGCCGGCTAGTTCGAATGTTATTCAATTAATACGCTCGTCTTTGCAAATAATTTGCGGGATTATGTATTGGAAACCGATGCGAGAGATGAAATTGTGCATCATTATGAGACACTGAAACCGGTTTACATGGGTTTTAATGTGAGTTGAGAAGATTCCAATTGAACTTGGAAACCAAAATGAGTATTGGAATATTTCTGCAACACGGAAAGATGAATTATAGGCAAAACCGGTTATAACGACAACTTTGATATAACGTTAATAACCGACAGTCACAGCTGATATAACCCTTTCAGACCGGAGATTTCATTTTTTGGAATTTTCAAAATGTTTTTCCATTTTGATACTCCAACATAAATGTTAGAAAACTTTCATTTTCTTTTTAAATTTGCAATTTTTTTTTGTTTGTGAAGGAATTCACTTCGTTCAATTTTTCTTTTCGGTCAAGATGACGCAAGGTATATGTATCATCTTCATGTACAATTATTTCCGGAATTTTATTGCTAAATTTCATGTAATAAATCACACTTTTTCCGGAGGCATTTCATCCTGGAAGAAATTTGATTTCAAGGAAATGCATTTTCAATAAAAGATATTATACTTCATAATTGATGCTTTTAATATTCCATGAACAAAATAACTTCGGAGAAATGCAATTTCATTAGTTTCTTGTGGTCTGTGTTTGACCCTGAACAGGAAACATTAGACTAAGTAAAAAAATGTCCTTAACTAATGAACCCTATTTCAAAGCTACCTGCAGCCGAAACCATTCATCAGAAAATTCGGAAATTTTATGTATGATTCAATAAAAGTCTAATAAAAGGCTGGGAATTAATTTCATCCGGAAAAAAAAATGGTTCCAAATATCGCCACCAGAGAAAATTTTATTGCCAAATTACACATTAACCCACACTTTTAACCATGCATTATTTGAGATTTTTAAACATTAATTGGACCTTTTCAAGTTTCTTTCAATGTCCGGAATTTCAATAGAGCAACTACTGCGTAATCAGCGTTTTGGCATTTTACTAAAAAAAAACGTAAACTCGTAAACTTAAGGTCATTCTGCGTAGGAAGCACATTGAGAACAATCTCTGTGAATATTTCTAGGCTTTTCGAAACAGCTGCTACGTGACGTCGAAAAAAAAAGTCACATATATACTACAGGTTTTCAAAGCAATACGTCCTCTGGTGATGATATTTGGAACTACAGTATATATTTTTTTCGCTGAAAGAAATCCCCAGTCATCTACAAATGAATGAATGAACGCCAGGGTCCCTGCCACCGGATTTATCCCGTTGCCGAGATCTCTTCCAGCCCAGCTTCGTGGCAGAGTCTGGAAGAAAATGAGTGCACCTAACAGTCTGAGTGTGTAGCTAGTGTTGTGCTTGATATTTCAGTGCCGCCATCTATACTTCAATTTGTGGGTGAAGTGTAATGATTGAATATTTGTTACGTTGTAGGCCTGTTGCTCTCTGTGGCGAGACTTTTTAACGGGGAGATCGGCTTGCATTCGCGCCTTGAAGTTGGGAACCACAGAAAACCAACTTCAGCCAACCACCACTGTGGCGCCGGTGGGCCCCCCCCCCACACAGTCAACTACAAAATTTTACAATTTTCTGATGACTGATTTCGGCTGCAGGCAGCTTTTTGGAACAGGGCTCTTTAATTATGCATACCCTGCACTTGCAAATATGAATACAATTTTACAATTGTAAATACCATAATATGATTTGTTGGCGTTGGCACGCAGGCTGCATATCCGTTTTTGATTTGGCCAACAGTGTTCGAAAAGTTGAAGACTCCTACCCCAGTCTCATTCCTTTGTTTAGCAATTTATAGAGGCAAAATCATTGGTATAACACGCGCACAATCAGCACCTCCTAGAGATAGACTTCAGCAGTCTGCGTGTGACGCGAGTAAGTAGTTTATTTTCCCTCAGAATATTCAGGGAAAGGAAATTCCCTGCCCATGCCGGTATCATCGTTCTGAGGAAAAGAAACGACCGGGCTCAGAATTGGCGATTTCCTTGCCCCACATCCGATCACTAATGCGGTATTTGTGAGCCAATCAGGAAGATTCTACGCCAGAATAAGAAGAAACGAAATAGGATGCTGTGTTTTTCAAAATGTGGCAAACTTGCTACGCAGTCTGAATGACGTTTGTGACAAACACTGCAGAGGCCTTCTATCTCTTGGAGGTGCTGCACAATACTGCTATTTTTGGCTAATCTCCTTCACCCACAACAGACACACAACCAGATACCTTCGGGAATTTGACACTTACCTTACGAAAAATTGATTTTCTGGATGGACTAGACATCTTAAATCGGATATCCAGAAGGATTATTGTTGTTCAAGAACAACCATACGTTAGACAAACGAAACAATCATGCGATATCCCATTCGATTTAGACCGGAAACACCGAACTTCATTGAAAATTGCGGTAAGTGCCGTTAACTGATTTCCAGTACCGGAGGGACAATGCCCGTCAGTGCTGCATGTTCAATTATGATGATACAAACTGAGAAATTCGTAATCTATAATCTGCTTCGAGAAACGATTCGCAAATCTCAATTTAATAATCCTAATTAGTTGCTCACGCTCACACAAAGTCAATTTTCTGGGGGTCGTGAATTTCTGAATTCGCGCTTTGACACAATTGAGCGCGTTCTCGGGTTGCCGTTGATAATGAAGACAATATTCGACAAGATAATAGTGGGGAGTAATATTAGTAGTAGTAAATCGAACTCTCTCTCTCTCTCTCTCTCTCTCTCCACGTTTGATGTGTGTGCATATAGTTCCTCATTTTCCTTGTTAGTAGAAGTTCGCGTAAACCGTCGAAACAGTTGCCGATGGTTATTGACTCATCCAATATGTATTGTCCTGGAGATGGATTAAATAATGCTCTGAGAGGGAGATTTATTCATTGGATCCATGGAGGGGGGGGGGGGAAAGAGACTAATTTTGGCCGAACCTTCGACATGTGACTTCGTGATTGCTCGGTGATGTCGTATTTGATTCCACTCCAGAACAGCCTATACCCGCAGAAGATCGACAGGGCAGCGAATTGTTTTACGACGGATTTGCTGGCATCGGTAGGCAGAGGTTTATGGAAACTTTGCCCTCGACATTTGGTCGGCGAAATGCCTGCTCTGGCAGTATGAGTGACGAAGTGAGTTGCCGTATAAGTGACCAAGTGAAGGGGGATGAGTGGGGGGGGGGTTCGTCTTTACGGACACTCATCCACTCACTTGGTCTACTAACTTGATCACTCATATGGTTACTCATTCATTTTGGTCACTCATACAATGAATCACTCACTTGGTCACTCATATGATGACTCACTCACTTGGTCACTCATATGATGACTCACTCACTTGGTCACTCATATGATGACTCACTCACTTGGTCTCCCATACGCTCGCTCACTCGTTCACTCATATGTGATGACTCACTCACTTGGTATCCCCATACGTTCACTCTTTCGTTCACTCAAACAATTACTCACCCCGCAATCGATCACACCTACTGTAACTCACTCTTTCACTGATGGGGTCGCTCATTAACTTCGGCCACTCACACGTTCACTCACTTGGATCATTCATATGGTCATTCACTCAACCATGCAAAATGGTATTCATTGGCGTGTTTTAAACTATTGTCACAGTTTTCGGACGGGGATCGAAACGGATTGGTAAAATTCAAGTTTTCAACCAATCCGTGTCGATCTCCTATAGAAATATTGTGACTAGAGTTTAAACATTGTCGGTGAATACCACCAACAGTGACTCACTTGGCCATTCATTCGGCCACTCACTCATACAGCCAATGGCACACTCAATTGGTCACTCACTCATACAGCCAATGGCACACTCAATGGTCACTCACTCATACAGCCAATGGCACACTCAATTGGTCACTCATACGGTGAATCTCTTGGTCTTTTATATAGTCGCTCACTTCATCCATCATACTGTCATTCACTTCGTCTTTCCTACTGTCACTCACTTGGTCACTCATTCACTCCTGCGGTTAATCATCCACTCATATAGTTACTCAACCGATCATGCAGTCAGAGCAGGTGAAATGTCAGAGGCGAAATTTACAGATACATAGGGATTCATGGACAAGACTTGAAGAAGTGATAGAACCCATCTAAACAAAGTTTTCGTCGTACAATGAATTCATGGTCGTAACACAAGCGGTGGACCACTAAACGGCACTGTCATTGAACGGAAAATCCGCTAATTTTTGACCTTACCCATCATTTCTATCGTGGATTGTAGAAAAGTCGTCTTGTCACATAACATTCATTTCATGTATAGTCCTGCAGACGGGGATGACAGCGCCGGTGTCTGTGCGGAAAAGGTCCCTTTGTGAGTGGCGTGCAGGATATAGGACGTAACAAGACTGCATAGGCACATAGGGTACCGAACTTTGTGCAGAGGTAAAGCGGGAGGTAAAGAAGGCAACCCCAGATCGGAATGGACTTGTCCTGGGTGGTCACACCGAATCACTTTGATATGTATTGTCGGTCAGCCGACAGTTGTTGTCCAACTGCCAATCGGTTGTTTCTCCATTGGCGTCGTGAACTTCAAATACCAGACAGATAGATTCCATTGGCATCTTCAGAATGTTCACGAGTAAAGAAGAGCATCATGGTGTTATTCGTTTTTTTAATGGCAGAAGGAGTTGTAGTTCGCGAAGTGTATCGGTGAACGGAAGCAATATGCGGAAAACTTTCACTGTTATTATATGTGTCATCATATGCAGTACTCACACAAGCATTTCCGAGAGGAACGTGAATCTGGCAATGATGATACGCGACCTGGTCGTAAACACCTCTTCATCACGAAGGCTTTGATAAAAAGAGAGGTAGACTAGATATTCCAACCAAACAGACGACGCACAATATGGCACATCAGCAAGAAGGTGGGGGCGCGTTTCGGTTCCGTTTGTGCCATTATTACAGAGAAATTCCACTCAGGAAAGTGAGTGTAAAGTGGGCACGCTTGTGACAGTTCTGCACACAAGTGCATGGCAGTGCTTGTTCACCGTAAACTGTCTTCGTTCGCCGTTCCACTTCGCGAACTACAAGTCCTTCTGCCACTAAAATTCGGATTACACCTCGTTGCTCTTCTTTACTCGCAAACATTCCGCAGACGCAGATAGAAAAAACAACAGATAGCCTGTTGGCCGACCGCCAGCATATATCACAAAATTCCGTGCGACTACCAAGAACAAATCTATTCCACAATAAGGGTTGTCTCCTTACCTCCGGCTCTACAAAATCTTCATACAAAATAAACCAAACTATAACAACATTTGAACTACCCTTACACTATATTTTAATTGTGGATTGCAATATTCTATGTCACTCTCCCGGTCTTCGAACTTAAATACGTTCAAAAGACTGTTTTAGTTTGTAAATGATATTACAAACACCAAGTTTCGTCTCTGGTAATGATTGACTGTAAAAACGTGGCATCATTATCTGCTGTATCGATGAAGTCGCCGCACGACTCCATTAGATTTTGGCACTTAGACGATGAAGGACAAAGTTTGCATTTTTCCAAGGGGGGGCCATTCAAGTATTACGTAAGCAGATTTTCAGACATTTTTGCCCCCTCCCCCCCTTGTCAGCAAAAGTCAGCAAAACACTGACCCCCCTCCTCCCCTTGTCAGCAAAATTTCGTCAGCAGCTTAGAATATTTCATATCTTCAAAAAGGGGTGGTTGATGAGGTAAGCAACCTTCATACCCCCCTCCCCCCTTGCCATCAAAAGTCAGCAAATCCGACCCCCCCCCCCCCCCCCCCGATGCTGACGTAACACTTGAATGACCCAAATCCCCACTCACAATGTTTTGAACACAGAAGATTAAATTCTTCCGCCATAATTTTCCGACAGATATAAGCCGATCTCGTAACGATAACTGCCGAACTCTGTGTAAAGGTCTGTCGGCTTTCTGCTTATCACCGGTGTCCAACAATGATGCTCATCTCCGACACTTTCACAACCTTCACGGAAGTGTTTGAACCACTTCAATACTGTCTGGCGACGCAGAGCTTCATGTCTGTGCACATTTCGCTGCATTTCGTGGGTTTCTGCTGCAGTTTTGCACCAAATTCGAAAAATAGTTCCATATCGATTCTCTGCTCCATTACGCAATGCACTGACAACTCTAAAGTTACAGCAGCTACCGCATGAATAAACACCTGCCGAGGAATTTTGAAAACAAGCACAGACGTTAGTTAGGTAACGCAGTTAGAGAACGCATTGCTCGTGCAGTGCATCGGGCTATTCACATTTTTGAAAGGAGGAGTGATTCACCCTACTTACCGGTCACACACCTTTGCGTGTGTGTGTAGATTGTTTTTCTTTTAATTTTTCCATTTTTGTCTGTCTAACGGCCGTATTCACCTACAGAATTTAACTGCAATTGCTGATTAAACGATTACAGATCGAAACGGATTGGTTAAATATGGGATTTTAATGCATATCGATCTCTAATACTTTAACATGCGATTGCAGATAAACTTTGAATACGGCTGTTAGAGTAGTATTCACCAACTTAGTTTAAACTATAGTCACAACTTTTGTATGGGAGATCTCCACACGGATTGGTTAAAAACCTGAATTTAACCAATTCGTATCGATCTCCCATACAAAAGTTGTGACTATACAGTAGTTGAAACCAGGCCTCGGCAACCTATGACCCGCGGGTCACCGAGTGACCTATTTCATAATTTCAAGTGACTCACTTGAGTTTCGAAAATAAAGTATAATTATATTCGGGTATATAAAGTATATACATACCCGAAACGTTTTCTAATGCACATACTTTGGTCGATTTTGACCTGCAGGCAAAAAATGTTGCCGTCCCCTGTTTTAAACCATGTCGATGAATACTACCCTTAGTAAATTCACTTGAATGTGTTTCATTTGCTCAACATGTGCATTGTTCTTGTTTAAATGCCGCTGCTAGTGATTAGGTCTTCTTACCGATTTATACCACATTATACTGTATATGTGTATTAGTTGATGGTAAACGAAATTACAGTTTCAGGCCAGGGACGTCATATGAGCAAATCTAACACGGCTGTATTATGGTTGCATGGTGTCGTGAACTCACAGATGATAATTATGACCGAGACTATATTCATTGTTCGAGATAACTGGGTGCTCACACTAAATAGGAACTCATCTGAAACGTGTAATAAGTTAGTAGTAGTAGTAGTACAGTATCTAAATGCTGGTTAACTATTTATTCGCTCCAAGGAGTCGAAACGTCGTTCCTTGAACCACAAAGATGAGGGCCTCCGCTGATACAATGGAAATTTCTGTCAAATATTATGCAAATCACGGCACAAAAGACAACTTTAGTTTACGGAAAAGGGGCTTTTCCCCCTTTTTTTACGTTATTTTTAATCTTATCGCAGGTGTTTCACACCAAGTTTACTCTTCAGTTCCCTCAGAGGCTCCAAGAGAAAGACATGCCGCGTATTAATAATATGAAAGCTGCTCTTTCTCTCCACAAAAGCGAAATTCCTCGAGGATGGGGGGAGAAAAATCTTGTTATTTTGAACAGGAAAATACTATTTTTCAACCACTTTCAATAGGCCTAGAATTCATCTATATACGACGCGTTTAATTATATTATCTGTCACCTGCAATGCACAGTTATCCTCTCCACGGTTTCTAATTAGTCTTAATATGTACATCTTGGCGTATACTTAAAAGAAAAGTAATTAATAACGGTAGGTAAGATTAATATTTAAGCACGTTCAATCCTCTGAATATACAGGGAAAAGTCGCTACAACGATACGCGGTATAACGATAAGTCCGCTGCAACGGTATTTTTTAAAATCTATATTTGGAATTTTTTATAGCAGTGTTTCTCCTCTACCTTTCTGAAAACATGGACCGGTGAAATGCCAGAAAAAAATTGATGGACCTTACTTACTTACTTGCTAACCGAAATAGTGACCCAGTCCATATTCTGAAGAATTTCTAACCGATAGGTCACCGCCGGGGTAAAAAGAGTATGATAGGGGCAGGAAGAGTCAAGAAGGTGTGAAAAATAAAAGTATCGTATCGAAAAATGCACGCGTACAGTTAAAAGCAAGGGCTGCTGGGAAGAAATGTACATTGCTTACAAAATTGGGTATGCATGAAGTTACACCTGGCACCACCGGAAAGGGGGGGGGGGGAAACTGCGTGACATACTGTACAAAAAAACTGCACCGAGATGCAACCTGCGGAAGGAAAATTTGATGGACCACTTATGTCCAGTATTACGGGACGTTATGTAATTTTCGTTGTGGCCTATGGGCTATACAAATGTTGCCGCCATTCACGTATTCATTCCTCCAAATTAGCCGCCTCGCACTATAGTCTGCTTACGCCCCCCCCCCCCCCCCCCCACTGTAAATATGTCTCTGTGTCACTATCATTCGGCCGTTCACATGCTTTCACACCCTTTAGGTCACTTTTTTCGTCCCTTTAGCTAGGTCGTTCTTTTGGTCACTCACGTACTTGCACACTGTTTCGGTCACTCACATGCTTCCACATTCTCTGGGTTAGTCCTCCAAGTGGTCTGGATCTTTTTTTAAACGAGACTACCTCGTTAAAATTCAAAACGAATAACAGCTTTGCGAATATCACTGACAAGGAAGTTTTCCTCTTTCAGAGCTCTTCGAGATCCGTGATCATGCGGACACCCCCCACCCCCCCCCCCCAAAAAAAAACCGATCATGGATCTCCTGGGTTCCACGAAACAACAATTGGAAACCCGTAGTTTAGATCAAGGGGTGCTCAACATTTAGGACCGTGTAGACCACTTCATTAGTATGGAAACGTATTGCAGGCCACTCAATAGTGATCTGTGGAAATTTTGCTGTCACTTAAGGGATTTAGGAATGTACCGGGTAACTCAAGTGATGTAGATCTGTACCGCAGGGAATGTACCCGGATTTGGCCCCGGGTTCAATCTATGACCCGGGGCCAAATACAACCCTAGGAGTCAAGTGGTGAGGCGCGACCTCAAACCTAATTTTGCAAAATAATGAACTGAGCGGCACATTGCCTGATCACTTAAGCAGCCCGTGGCACATTCGCAGATGATTTAGTATCAGTGATGGTTACCTCGTCAAGCAAAATTTCCCTCGAAAATTTCCCTTTTGAATTTTGTGCTGCTATCTAGACTACACGATAAATAGTGTGGTCTCAGACGTAATTACATGGTGGCAAACTGTGCTGTAATATAGAAATATCATTCAAATTACTATGAAGCATTGATGTATGTAGATTTTTCTACTTATGTTTTTGATTGTATGTTATTAATATGCTGGTATAAATTTTTAAATTTAACTTGATTTTTAAATTAACTTGATTTCTTTTTTTCGATTTTGAAATAAAATGCATTGATACAGCTTGTCCGCGTGATAAAATAGCATGAGATCAAATGTAATTGAATAAAAAAAATTGAATTGAAAAATTTGTGAAATTTAAATTTTGAAACTTAATTTTAAATAAGATTTGAGTCCATGAAATCTCAAACTTTTGTTTCATGTAATGAACTGAAGTTTCCTTTATATGTTGAAACAATTTTTATTCAGTTACATTGATGTCCTGCTATTTCATCGTGTTTTTAACACTAGAAGGACAGGACTATGCGCTATACCTAGAGGGCCAACATTCTTTTACAACATTCTAGAAGGGGCAAGCGGTTAGAAGGCAGTCATCTGAGTGCTGCTTCTTTTTAATACCATGTATTTAATCACACAAAAATTTTAGGATAAAAAAGTGAAGCATTGTCTCTCAGGTTATTTTGTGAATTTCGAAGCAATTCGCTTTTTCTCAAGTATACAGGGTGTCCATAAAATGACTCTCCAACTTTAAATATGAAAATATAGAGAAAATATTATGAGAAGGTTTAAGAAAAAGACGAACTCTCTTGCGCCATATTCTAACTACATCCCAGTCTTTACTATTCATACTATTTAGGTATTCACGAATTCCATGGATAACATGTAATAGTATGTTACCATATATTTGCACATTGAGGAGAGACTTGAGCACTATTAAAATTTCATTCCGCAAATTAATTTATAAAGAGTGCGTAAATTAAAAAAAACAACCACATCTTTATCTTTTATTTTCATCATATCATTTCATCATCTGATTCATACACTAGACACTTTTGGAATCGCCGATTTCTCCTCCGTGTGGATGGAGAAGAAAATCATGATCTTCATTGTCAGGGTATCGTAAGTCACCTCAGATTCGATGTCCAAAATATCATTTAGTACCGATAAAATATCATTATCTTTCAAACAAAGTCTTTTAAGATTCATTTCTACACACTGTGAATGAACGATTAAACTCGATTTACCACAGCAGATGATGGCAAGAAGTTATCTAAAGTCTGACTGAAACAAAAACTGAGCTGGCCAGGTGAACGATCTGGGGAAAATTTTATTCCCCCAACTTTGATAAGACCGGAATTACACTATAAAAGTTTGATAAAAAATCTTTTACTAAACTTGTGAAAACAAATACACTCAATAAGCCTATTGGTTACATTCGCTCGAATGTAATATACGCTTATCTGTTGCTTTGCGTTTTCAAGTTTTATAAAAGAACATTTATCACACTTTCATAGTGTAATCCCGGCCTAAGTAAGAAAAGGTGTTTTGATTGTGACTACATGGACTTTTGCTGTCCCCACGAAAAGCCTTTTTTTAGCAAGTCGAGTAACATGATGAATAACTATCATTATTATTATTTCGTTATCTGTTTGTTACTAGTCAATATGTGTTGCGTTGTGTGTGCCATCAGCAAATCATAGGGAATATACCTAAAACAAAAACATACAGCGCCCGCCTCAGACAAGGAAACATACAATTTACGGAGTAGTAAGAACTAGCCGTTCTAAGTATAAATATCGATATCTCCCAAACAGAACCTTCAATATCTTGAAATATTTGTACAAATTCAGAGGTTTAAAAATAATATAAAAATCACCAAAAAATTAGTGTGTACATAAATACCGTCGAGGTTATAGAGTTTTCAAAATCAAATACCGTCAAAATGATTGCTCCCAGCCGTTCTAGTGTTAATGCATTTATTATAATGATAAAACATTTTACGATCGTACCCCAATATTATGATAACAAATTTTACGATCGTACCCCGATATTATGATAACAAATTTTGCGATCGTAACCCGATGTTACTAAATTTTACGATCGTACTCCGATATTATGACAACAAATTTTACGATCGTACTCCGATATTATGACAACAAATTTTACGATCGTACCCCGATATTACGATGCAATACGTTTATGAATTATCATGTATAGTACATCATACAGTACGATTTATCATGTTTATTAACGATGCGACGATTGGGTACTACGCATAATCACTGGGAAAAATGATTAATTTAGGGAAATATACCAAATTTACCAACGACGCTTGCGTACATAATCGATATGTTTATTTATTACATTTACCGTAACATATATATCAATCCATTTTTAACTATACTATTTTGCAACGCTCCGCTTTCAGTCATAAATTCCTATATTGGCAATAATAAATAATTTTCTCCCTCTAACTAGAGGATACAAAAGTACAAGGTAAAATGTTCTTTAGGATGTAGAGAAATATAAAACTAATTGAATGATTCATAGATCGTCCGATTCGATTCCAAAGGAATGCCAGGTGATAAGCCTCTCGGTCCAATATAAGCCATGAAAATCGAATTTAGCGTTAAACTTCGTTTGGGAAATTCTTACGATGAAATAGGATCCCTTTTGCGTCTGGAAATTCGACATCACGATGTCGCATTCTTCTAGAAAAGCGTTGTTGTTTTGGGTAGTTTCCTCGAGGAGGAAAAAACTTGAGTCAACGACTTTTTAGATTTCTTAGAATCTGTACTTAAAATTCTTTGATTCTTGTTTTCACGGGAATTGGCTTGAAAAAGATCACACAATATCCAATTTCATGGCGTGATTACGAAGAATCTAATTCCAGCGAAGCGCAGATGTGTGTGAACTCGTAGCAAAGTGAGGAAATATTGGTTTGAAAAATATTCCAAGGATAATAAAACTGTGTTCATTGCTCTTTTTTTTTTTTTTTTTTTTTGGTCCAGCTGCGAACTTTACTGACTGAGACTTGGAAAAGTGATTACTGGACGATTTTATGAGATTTTTGACTTCTTCGCCAATAATTATTGCTGGACGATTCTCGATCGCTCGATATCAGATTTTCGATTACTTAGCTAAAAGAAGCTGGACGAGTATACGGGATTTTCGATTCCTTCGCCAATTATTACTGGACGATTATGCACGGTTCTAGATTTTTTTCACCAACAATTACTGGACGAGTATACAAGATTCTAGATTTCTTCGCCAACTATTACTGGACGATTATACAAGATTCTAGATTTCTTCGCCAACTATTACTGGATAATACAAGATTCTAGATTTCTTCGCCAATTATTACTGACGATTATACAAGGTCCTCGATTTCTTCTTGATACAAGATTCTTTATTTCTTCGCCAACTGTTGCTGAAGTATTACAAAGATTTTTTGATTTATTCTTCAACTATTGCTGGACGATAAAACAAGATTCTCAATTCCTTCTTCTGGATACAAGATTTTCGATTTCTTCTTCTTGATTCAAGATTTTCGATTTCTTCTTCTCTATTCTCGATACAGAATTCTTTATTTCTTCACAAACTATTGCTGGATGATTTTATAAGAATTTTGATTTCTTCGTCTGGATACAATATTCTGGATTTCTTCGTCTGGATACAATATTCTGGATTTCTTCGTCTGGAAACAGGATTCTCCATTTCTTCTTCTTCTTGATACATGATTCTCCATATATTATTCTTCTTGATACAAGATTCTAAATTTCTTCTTCTTCTTCTTGATACAAGATTCTAAATTTCTTCTTCTTCTTCTTGATACAAGATTCTAAATTTCTTCTTCTTCTTCTTGATACAAGATTCTAAATTTCTTCTTCTTCTTCTTGATACAAGATTTCTCCATATCTTCTTCTTCTTGATACAAGATTCTCCATTTCTTCTTCTTGATACAAGATTCTCCATTTCTTCTTCTTGATACAAGATTCTCCATTTCTTCTTCTTGATACAAGATTCTCCATTTCTTCTTCTTGATACAAGATTTCTCCATATCTTCTTCTTCTTGATACAAGATTCTCCATTTCTTCTTCTTGATACAAGATTCTCCATTTCTTCTTCTTGATACAAGATTCTCCATTTCTTCTTCTTGATACAAGATTCTCCATTTCTTCTTCTTGATACAAGATTCTCCATTTCTTCTTCTTGATACAAGATTCTATGCTGGACGATACAACAAGATTCTAATTTTTTTCTTTTCGATACAAGATTCTCCATTTCTTCGAAAACTATTTCTGGTCGATTTTACAAGATTCTTGATTTCTTTGTCTGGATACAATATTCTTGATTTGTTCGCCAACTGTTGCTGCGTAATTATACAAGGTTTTGGCTGTTTTTGGCACTCAAGATTTTCAATTACTTCGTCAACTACTGCTGGACGATTATACAAGATTATACTAGAGAAAAAACAACGTGTGTAGACCCAAAATTGGAAAAAATTAACCAATATTTCAATTTTTTTTGGGTCAATATTTCCAATACTCAATTTTGGGCCTAATATTATACATAATAAATAATATTATAATTATAATAATATAATAATAATATTATTATTATACATAATAATTAAAATAATAATATTATACATAATAATTAAAATAATAATATTATACATAATAATTAAAATAATAATATTATACATAATAATTAAAATAATAATATTATACATAATAATTAAAATAATAATATTATTTTATGTTGTTTTGTATATTATGTTGTTTTTTCTCACCCAAAAGGAAATTCATTTCGATTATTCAAGGTTCTCGACTTTTTCGCGAACTATTGCTGGATGATTACACAAAATTCCCCATTTCTTGTTCCTGGATTCTTGTTTCTTCTTTTGATACAAGATTCTCAATTTCTTCTCCAACAATTGTTGAACGATTATTAACAACTATTAATAGATTATGAACTACAACTAATTATTTAACCATAATACATTGCTAACTATGAGAGTGAGATTTTACCGGACATTCATTCCCTGTGGAGACTTCGATATCCCTGTAAGGACGTGTGAGATGGGATATGTCTGGTCTTAAAAGTTCAGGTCTTTTTTTGATCGGTCCGAATTGGCTAATAGGAAAAATGCATCATCGAATGAACTTTGACCTCCATGAATTCAGTCACACAAGTAGCTCTGTGTGATAAGATTGATTCAATACAATTGGAAACGTCTCATGATGATAGAGCAATTTTATGTATGGTATGCGGAGTTATATTAGACTTTTCCGACATTCGATTTTAAAAAGATGAATTATATATTATGTGTTTTTTTTTTAAGAGAAAGGAGGTACGGATGATGAAATATTTATAAGCCGCAAATCTATCCAATGGAATTAAATTTTACCGAATATGACATTGTCTATACTTCAGTGAAGAAAGGATCTTCGGATTGGGAAGAAATAATATAATTCGATGAGAATTACAGCAAAAGAATATAGATTTAAGAAGTGGGAAAATCCAAAATAACATTTTCTTTTGTTCCATCTGTTCCAACATTTCCATCTGTTGAAAGAGAAAATACGAGAGAAACCGGATATATATATAAAAAAAGCAATAATGATATTAATGAAAATTTTTTCCTAAGAGATATAATTATGATATTTGAATATTATAAGAATCAGAATGAACAAAAATTTAATTCTTTTACTAAATATTATTAAATTTTATTGGAACATTTTGGTGAAAAATCCAGATTTATAAAATAAATATATTTTTTAAGTTATTAATTGAGTATTTGTTGAAAATTATTTTCAGCTTTAATGATAAACATTAAATTTTTTTATGTGTAATTTGAGTATCTCTCAAACGAAAAAAAAAACCAAATATTTTTAAGAAACATTTATGAGAAAATCTAGTGTAAACATTCTTTGTTTGAGGTATTCAATTTCGTTTCAATGAAATGTTCTGCAGCCAATATTTACCGAAGTAAATATTTTGATGAGCATATCATGCAGAAATTCAAAAAAAGTTACTGTGTGTGTGTCTATTAAACCTCAAATATCCATTCACTTGCAAAATAGTAACCGTTATATTTTGATCGATCTTTTTACGGGATTTCTCACATTCTCTGAACTCGGGGATGATCTTACAATGTCATGGTTTCGTTCCGAGATATTCATGAATGGCCACATAATATTATTTTATGGAACATAACGCATTCTCTCGTACTTCTCCTGTATCTACCGGGGATTTTTTCACATTCTAGGAAAATTAAGCTATTTCTTCAGAACTTTTAAGCTAATTCTTCAGTTCAGGTTAATTTAATTACGCTCACCGCCGTTTTTTTTCAAGTTTTTGAAATATTTTTAATAATCCTCTTTGACACTAGAACGACCAATACCGGTCTAAATGAGCGGAGGTTTATTTTCACTATAAAATCTCGATTCTCGTACTTTTTTTTGTGTCTAAATGTAGATATGAGTGTAGGTAAACGATATAATAACGGAAGTTTCCGAATAAATTTTATAATTTAATTTTATATCATCCTCTTCCCTCCATACATGTGTAAATTTCTCTAACGGTTTTTAATGGTTTTAAATTATTTTTTATAATGATTATTTCTTGAAGACAAGACCTGAGGTATGCGTAAAGATATCTAATTTATTATTCATTCCATTATTTTTAATAATTAATTAATTAATTTAATTTTTTACTCTTTTTTTTTTCTCTCTAAAGACCATTTTGATATACAATAAACACAAATCAATCGATAAAAATTGATGGTCAGTTTAAAACTGACAATTAATTAACTGATGAAAAGTATTTTGGTTCAGGTTTGAAGAGGATAATACTTACCCAGAAATTCATCGTTGCATAAGTCAAGTAAAAAAAAAATTTACATTCTAAACATTGTACTTACAGTTGCATTAGCGCATCATACTTTCCAATATTTTTCTATATACATTCATTACATTAAAAATACATTTCCCACGTACAGATTTGTTTACGCGTAACGGGACCTGACATCACGTCATTTTTTCTGGTGCAGTAACGCTTGCTGTTGTTAGCAAATTTCTGATTCTTAAAGAAAAAAAAAGGGTATCTCAGCTTTTTAGCTAATTTCAACAGAAAGGAAATTGAATTTACAAATTTTATTTACTTTTTTACAAATCGACCAAGCATTTCTTGAGGATACGTCGAATGTTGTGGAAAACGCACACTGGCAAATAAATGAAATGAGCACGGAATGCTTTCGAGCCATCTGATCAACACTGTACTTCCTTTCGTCGTAAAACTCGACGGTTTCAGAAACTTCCCATCACTTTTAGAATATACAGGGTGCGTAGCAAACGTAGGGCGTGACATTTTACTGGCGAACCGTCGATATCCTAGAGGAAATACTTCCAGTTGCAAAAAGTTTCCAAATAACGTGTTGCACTCAGATACGCCATGGAGTGTTGTATAGTTATTAAAAGAAAAATGTTAACTTTTTATACAATCCCCGTGTGCTCCAAAACCCAACTAGAAAGCTTTTGCACTGTCTCTCCTGATGCCCAGATGAAAAAAAAATCCATGTTGCTAAGTGCAAAGTTCAGTGAGATAGTAGAATTCTAAAAACGGGGGAAAGTAGGGAAAAACAGTTCTAAATTCGGTAAAGCCATTTTACCCGCATTTAACGCTGTTTTTTTCACGCAGCAAGAACAGTCAGAGAAATGCTTCTCTCAAAACGGCAGCGTAAAATAAAATTCCCTTTCTCCGGTTGTTTTTCGTGAAAGATATATAGTACAATCGCAAAATAAGTGATACAAACAAGAGCGTCTGGGTTTGAACCCACAATCACCAACAAAGTAGTGATTGGTGGCAGGAAGGAATTCTTCAATGTACCCCAATCCGACATAGTACAAGCAAATATGTACATAGTACAAGCAAAGCACAGAGAAATAACAATAAGAAAATTATAATACGCATGGGTACGCCATCTGTACGTCATTTTAAGAACTTTATGTGAGAAAGAAAAAAAATCAGGTCATCACAAGAGGATTAAGAAGATTACTACGCTGATCATCAGCGCAATTTGAGGCTCAAAGCGATCAGAAACAGTAATCTACATATTTGAGTTTCTGCGGTTTTATAACTTCGAGGCGATAATGCAAACCGGTTCCCCTATTCAATAAATTCTCTTCTCACGGAGCAGGCAAACCTACAACATAATACTTACATAACAAGCATTCGACAACCTTCACTTCAAAATACAGTCGAATCCCGTTTTAACGAATACCGTTATAGCGAAAATCTCGTTTTAGCGGACACTTTTCTATTCCCCCAGATAAGTTTTCATAGGCACAATGTAAAAACCTGGAACTCCTTTATAACGAAATTTCGTTATAACGAAGTTATTTCTCCGGTCTCTTGGAGTTCGTTATAGCGGGATTCGACTGTATAGAAAATGCAAGGCAGTACCAGCACAAGATGAAACAATCATAACTCTGACAATATCAATACGTTAGAGGCCACACACATTTCAGCACATACCGATTCTTTTGAAATCGGTTGAGGAATGCGTATGATGTGCATGTAGGGTTAAGTAGTGATAGTTGATTTATATACCTCACACGTGTTCGATTTCTGGACATGACTAAAAAAAATGGCGCTCAAACTCTTGGTTAGAGTGCCGGCCAGTTCAGTGATTTGGAACAGTGCCAAGGATCCTTCAAGTGATTTGTAAATGCGCCGCGGATCACTCAAATTATATCTAAATGTGCTGCTTACTTTACGTTTACGAAATTATATTTGAGGGATCACATTAGATGACACCGCGAGGGCCACATTCTATAATTTCTATACACCGGATTCCAAAGCATCTAAAATGAGATTCCTATGACTTCTCCGACAAGGAACTCCGGGTAAATCTGATCAGAATAATGGATCTCAAAGCATCCCAGTTATACCTTCCGGACGGAGTCCATGTTTACGAGTGAGTGGGTGTTCTTGCCGCATATGAATGCTGCTTCTAAGATATACAAAGAGGGATTTGTCTTCCATTATTTCGCTTCGGCTGACTGCTGGTGCATCCCATTGCACAGTATCACGTTGCTCCATCGTCATCTTATGCCTCATGCATAAGCATAACCTCACTCTAACACCTTCCCTTTAACCTGTCAATTCGGACTGAATAGAATCTTCACGGGTGCGCAAACACATTATTCGGACGAAATTGTCGCGCGTATTGTCAGTTCTTGACCACAGTTATCATAATCTTAATACAATAATATGTATATTCTTAGGGTGTCGTGTTCGTTCGCTCCATTTGATGCCTTCTGTTTTCTTATACAGTGATTCAAAAATCAGAAAAACATCCGAATTTTTTCTTTAATGTGAACGTATTGCAACTAATAAATCATGGCGTGAAGTGACATGGCTAAAATAAAGGTACAAATAATTCTATTAACCCTTCGCTTACAAGATTTTGGCAACAAATTTGAATGATTTCCGTTTGATTAATCGGCGATAAATCTGGTGACTATGTCCTTACCTAACCGCACGTTAGAAAAAGGAAGAAGAAGGAAAGTGGAAAAAATAGAAGAAAACGAAGGAAAAAATAAATAGAAAACGAAAACAGTGTAATAGATAAGTAGGCAAGGGAAGTATACAGTCGGTTTCTCTTTTTACTCTCACCTTACGTGCTCTCTTTCGCTCTCATATGCATATATTACATGTAAGGAAAAATCACTAACAAGAGTATGAAAAAACAACTACAGTTTATAGAGCTACGATAAAACGTCGCGATAATGAGGAAAGATGAAGGAAACAGGAAGAATTGGTTTGGATTAATTCCACTGGTGTTTGGACGAAATATTGAGTCCGTGATCGTAAAGGGGGGATAAACTCCCAATATAATGTGATCTGTGAGCAGCTCTGGCGTACGCAAGGTAGAAGACTTTGATTTTTGACTTTGATTCGCCTTGACCTGAGGCACTTCTTGCAATAAAACATGGACTTATACTCTCTTCCCCCCAGTTGAGCAATTGAGAAAATGCTGCTTACACCTATGGTGATCCGAAGTTTTTTCTTCATGTCGGCTGTTGTTTGTCAGAAAAACCTGTAAAATAACAAGTCGAAAACATGTTGTGTCAAAAAAGAAACAAAAAAAACCACATCGTACAGCTTGTGAGTAATATTAATTCAACACGCTAAAGTCAACGAGAGAATCAAAATTACCATGTGTCCCACCGTTTCATCATCTCTTGTCATCGTGACTGAAGTTCGCTCTCTACCATTCTCACATTCATGCACTCTAATTCCATTGCAGTGACACATTTTTGGGGTCCGTTGTTGTTTATTTATCTATATTGAATGCAACCATGAAAGAAAACCAACGAAAGATAATTAATTCAATAATTATAATAAATTATACATTTATGATAATCATTAGACATATTTCTCCATGTACAGGATGTCCCGGAACTGTACCGCCAAAATAAGAGTGACAATAGTACATACACGTTAAGACAAAAACCTTTCTCAACACAACCCAGGGTCTGACCTATTTATTAGCAGGTCTGACCTATTTATTAGCAGGTCTGACGTACTTATTCGGCGATATGTGTGTTTCCCTCTTGAGACGTCATTAAAACATGACAACCTTGCACAAATCATGAGGAGTGCAATAGGGAAATTCCTTTCTTTCCAGTCAATGAAATTTATGAAGGAAAATAACGTCGTTTTTTGCACTTTGAAAGTGTTTCTACATCCGAGTGTCACGCACTGTCCATGAATGGATACCTGAATTTTTCCATCAATGTCTATCTATGGTTGTGACAGAGTATTGCATTACGAGTGAACCCACGCACACTAGACGAATGCCAAACTTGGCACGACCCGCCGACCGTCGGTACATCACTTGTGCCTCTTGGATTTTGTATTTTGAAAGGAAAAATTAGAAGAAAGAAAGCAAACATCCTGGGTATGTATTTTCCCGTGATAAAACGAGAAAGCATGTGTAGCCGTAACTTAAAAGTATGGTCTCTCCAGCTACAGGGGTTTACGGAAGAATGCAATATCGTACATTTTTGCTTTCCATAAATGCTTCTACAACCGCGTGTTTGAATGGCTTGTGGAAAGTTCTCATCAATGTGCACGTTTGTGGCAGAATATTCCCTTCCGAGCAACCCACGTGCGCTTGATGAACTTCGGACTTATCACGATAGCCGACAATGGTCGGCAAATCGAAGAGATTTGCGTTGCATCTCTTGGAATTTTTACATTGAAGGCTGTGACATTGTAATCGCGACATGGTTGTGGGTGGACGGAAAAAAAGGAGAGAAAAAATAAGATGAAAAGCAAAAAACCAGCCTATTTATTTTCCCGCCGCAAAACGAGTAAGCACATGTGAACGTACTTGAACAGTATCACCTTTGCAGTAACAGGAGTTTACGGAGTAATGAATAATGCCCGTTTTTACTGTCCAAAAAGTGTGTCTACATCGGAGTATTATGTGTTGCCCACGAATGGTTTTCTAAAATTTCCCATCAATGTGTACGGTTGTGAGCGAACCAACGGACGCTTGAGGAACGTGTAACTTGACACGACCCGCCCACGGTCGGTAAATCAGAAATTTGCGTTGCGTCTTTCGGATTTAGTATAGTGAAGGCTGAGGCGCTACGATCGCAATCAGTGTGAGTGTGGTTGAAAAAAAGAAAACAGCAAAAAGAGGAAAAGGGAAATTTCTGGCGGACGCTTTATTTTTACCCACAAAGGGATTAATCATACGTAGAGAGACGCACTTTGACAGTATCGTGTTATTTTTTGTCGATTGTGTTCTTTGTTTGTCCAATTAACATACGCTAAACAGAAAACACATTTGCGACCTATTTTAAATTTGCAAAAACTTTTTGTCTAGACAAATAGTAGCTGACTTTTGAATCACCCTGTACATATAAACCAAATTAAATATTGATATATTTTAAAACATGGAAAAATAAACCATTGAAAGTATAAAAATAAGGTGCAGCATCATATAAAAAAACAAAACTGATTAATGATTTTCCAGATACTTCATCATTTTCATTCATATTTAAATTATATAGTTAATTAGGCGCATGTCACTATGAATAGCAATTGCCGTAATCAGTGCAAACACAATATATTATTCTCTAAGAGAGCAGGATTTTCTTGAATAATTAGCGAGTATATATCAAAAGATAATCTTGACGTTTAAAACAAAATAAATAAATAATAATTCCGATAGATTATTTTCATATTTTATGACTTATATCGCACCGACATCATGGACATTGTACGGAATAATGAAACCTTCCGAACGAACTTAATTAGTTCCAAGGGGAAAGCAAAATTTCCAAATTAACTTCCATGTTAGGAACAAAAACACAAAAGAAAACTTGCGAGAGAGTTTCGAGGCGAGAATTTTTTAATTTATACATCCCCAGTATTAAAATATAATGTAGAGTGTATAAGTTAAAAGATAAATAATTTTCTTACGTTTTTATGTGATTTCTTTCCTCTTCAAATTCTAATTTTATCTTAAGAAAGGCCTTTGTATTCTTACTTGACTGCTAATTTAAATTTTTAAAACCCGATCTGAAAGTAATTCTTTTACGTACTGAAATTCCCATTAAATGAATTTAATCATTTTTATTTTATAATGAAGATGTTACGAGTTTTTTTCTCAAAGAAATTACTAATAACATTTTAAAGTAAAATCTGTTACTTATTTCGCCCGAATTTATTAAAATAACTTACGAACGGAAATTTAATTTCATCGAATTATCTACTGAAGAATTCAAAATACACCACATTATGTTTCCAACATATATTTTTGTGAGAAGTTATTCTTAATGTACCAAAACTTCTTAGATATTGGAGAGTATAATTGCTGAGAAATACATTCAGGATTTAATGGGTTTTTTTTCTACAGTAACTTAATTAGTGGACTAAATTGGTTTTTTTGAAATCGTCTTCTTTCTTATGGAAACAACTGATGGAATTTGAAGGATAAATTAGTCAGTTAAATACCTTCGGGAAATAAAAATATAATAAAATACTTGAAAATACGTTTAAAAACATTTAAATGAACTCTGGAGCTTTGATTTATTTAACCTAATTACTGGCGGGGGTGGTTCTACATTCTTTTGAAAGCCTTCGAAACATAGAAACATAATAATTTTCATATAAAAGAAATTATCAATACTTTTGAGGTTAAAAATTTGAATAATAATGATGATTATTATTAGTCAAACAATTTTCATGGGATATTGAATCTAAATGAACACCTTTTCCAACCACTACATAAGCGAAATGTTGAATGATATTATGAATACCTTGGGATTTTCCATAATGGACATTCTAAGTTAGCGGACAGCTCCCGTTAACGGACACTTTTTTGAATAACGTCAACTGGCCTCGATGTATTTTACTACTAATTACTAAAATTTTTGACGGAATAAATATAAATACAACATTTATTCACATTATGAATCACATTGATGCCATAGTGTTTCATCATACACAAAAAATTCTAGCAAAACATTTTTTTTCCTTGATGTTTGAAAATTTGAAAAAAAATTTTACTTTATAAGATATGTAAGACATTGTGTTAGAGCATAGTATATATATATACAATTGCAAATATATGCACAAAATTTTAAATAAAGCAATGATTAAATATTATTTTTAACGATTATTTCTATCGAAGCAATGGTTTTAATGCTTTCTGTCTGTGTCAAAATGTATGAGACCCCTTAACACATTATTAGTCATTCGCAATTCCCGCAATTTGCTGCGTTATTACTTCCCCCGTGAAGATTGATATTGTGGGTGCTCAGTTCTGCCAAATTCGAAAAGACAAACCAACTACAAGTGCACGTGTAAAGAATATACCTGTTGCATATTGGTATATGAGTGATTACTTACCTTCTTTACAATCACGGGCGCAATATTGTGTCGAAACTCCAGTGGAATAAACTCATACAAGTTCTCTGTGTTTTATAGTATCCATATATACGAAGTGGAATCTTTTTCTTTCTTTTATTTTTGTATTCATTTCTTTTCTTTCTGCACTCCTCTTAAGGTTTTTCCTTACAAATAATGTATATTTCTGTACATGTAAGAGCGAAAGAGAACACGTAGGATGATGGTGATAAAAAGGACGCTAGAAAAAAACTGCTCTCATCTACCTTATCTATCATACTTTATCCTTCGATATTGTTTTTTCCCCCTTCTTCATTTTTCTAACGTGTGGTTAGGTTAGGACGAGTCAACCAAATTTATCGTCGATTCGTCTATAGACATAGTCCAAATTTCTTGCCAAAACTTGTCCGTGAAGTTTTTAATGTCCCTTGCCACATTTTACTGGCGAACCGTTGATCCTAGAGGCATACTTCCGATTAGAAAAATTATCCAAATAACGTGTAGAACTCAGATGTGCGTCATTCATGTTTAAGGAGTTGTATAGTTATTGAAATAAGAAAAAAACTTTTTATATGTACACCCGGAGCCCCCAAAATCCCAATTACAAAGTTGTTGCCCTGCCTCTTCTGTGATCTAAGTGCAATGCTCGCCGAATTTAAAAAATTGGAGCTAAGTTGGGAAATAGCATTATAAATATGGTAAAGAAGGGTTGTTCGTTAGTTTCTACTGTTCCTTCTCAAATTTTCTCCGGTTTTCGCAATGAAATATCTCAGTGAAAATTGCACATAGTAACATGGTACTATTTTTTTTTTGCCTCAGGGCAGACACTGTATAACGCTTGCTATATGAATGATGTATCTGAGTCTTACTCTTATTTGAATAATTTTTTCTAATTGGAAGTATGCCTCTAGGATCAACGATCCGCCAGTAAAATACAGCAAGGAGGGGGGGGGGAGGATTAAGTAATGCCCCTGTATACGGTATATTAAAGTGTTTTTCGTATGCGGTTTGCAATGCGGAGACTCTTCATCGAAGGGGATGTTGACTCCATTGAAACCATTGTTGGTACTGCAATATCAGCTGTATATTATAGAATCAGAATTTGATTTTTTGTTACGGCTTAAGTAGACTTAAGATTAATTAATGCAGTGAAAATTTTCAGCGGCATCGAATATAAACGTGACAAAAATATCGCAGAGAAACAAAGCCATTAAAAAATAGAGTCATCGTACCTTTACGGGCAAAGCTCTTTGAACCCAGTAGAATATGTCCGCTAATGAGACGTTCTAAAGTGTCATCAACGTCTTTCCCGCCCATAATTACTTTGTTATTGTCTGCTACGAAACTCGCGGATGTCGGGAAAAAATATCCTGAAATATTGATTATTTCAGGCATTATGTTTTTAAACTTTATACTGCTAATTAACTCTTAAATATCTGTTTATCAAATTCCGTTTATTAATTCGTAATCACAAATCTTTGTGATTTCCGTGCGATTAAAACAATCAACTAAAGAATATATATAAAGAAATTTCACCAAAGTGATCCATTTTTCTACGGAAAATATATAGCTGAAGAATTCAAAAAATAGACGTATGAGTGTTATAGGTCCATTTTAAATTCGTCAGCTATGCGGAATAAACATTGCTATTGAAGTGCCAGGTCAAACAGTTTTTGTATTGTAGTTAGAAAACAAAAGTACGTGAAAAACCTATATTAGAAAAAAAAATAACAGCAACACCTGCTGTAGCAAATATGGAAAACAATAAGATACGGACTATTGCCACTTCTCGAAAAAAAAGTTGCCAAATTTGGAAAAAAAATAGTGAAATACAGTCGGTCCCGCTTAATCGGATGTCAACGATTCCAGCACACAATATCCGATTAAGGGCCGTATTCACCGACATGGTTTAAACCTGTAGTTGCAATTTTTGGATTAGCGATCAACATAGATTGGTTAAAACCCCTGAATTTAACCAATCCGTGTCGATCTCTTATCAAAAAATTGTGACTATAGCTTAAACCGTGCCGGTGAATACGGCCCTAAGTGTGGTATCCGATTATGTTTGGAATATTAAATATTGAAGGAACGGACACAACCCGCTTCCCATCTCAAAGAGACATCGAAGCGTTTCCGAAAAATGGATGTATCTGGAATTTTATTAAATAAGAACTGTATACGCATATATATAGATACATGTATATATACAGTCGAATCCCGTTATAACGAACTCTAAGAGACCTAAGAAATCACTTCGTTAAAAAGGAATTCCGTTATAAAAGAATTCCAGGTCAGCATTGTTCTTGTGTATACTTATCTGGGCCATTGGAAAACCGTTCGTTAAAACGAGATTTTCGCTACAGCGGAATTTTTTAAAACGGGATTCGACTGTATCTATATAAATTTGTATAACACAGTAAACAAGAAGTCCTACGAGCGCAGAAATCAACAAGATGATTAGGATGAATCGTGGTGTAAGAATCGAAGTCTAAATTAACTTATTGCGGGAAACCGTTCAATTGCCATTTCACAGCGTTAGTATAATTTGTATATTGAAAACTGATGAAGAATCAATATTAATAAAGCTTCGCGAATGAATCAGACGTCATAAATGAAATGAATATTATATTTAATTACAATGATCACAATATCTAAGATTTTCACTTTCAATATGAAAATTATGTGTATAGTGGTTGATGTGTATTGACAGTTGACGCGTGAAGCGTAATATTCGATTCTCTTAATACAATTTCAACGGCTTTTCCCCGCTTAATCGAATATTACGCTTATTACTTGAACATTACAAGAATATTACTTAAACATTGTCTCTATGAGAGAAAATTTTTGGTGCCGGAGAATTCTATCTTTTATCCGATTAAACGTGGCCGACTGTACGTCTAAAACTTCTGATAAAATCGCCAATTGATGGGAAATAAAAGGCTATTGTAAATAACAGTAAACTAAAGTGTATCTCACGGAAAAAATCAGTTAAACATGATAGATACGCGAGAGATGGATACTTTTTTTTGTTATAATTATCTATAACGTAATGGATAATTTATGAACCTAACTTTTATTCTGTATTGAAATGAAGAATATCAAAGAAACTTTGTTGAAAAACGGGATACATATATATTTTGATATTTTACGCAAGTGTTACTACGGTGTAAAATTAGGAAAAATATGGGAATATTCTGTAGGATACAGGTCACACACACACGGTCATCCAAGGCATCAACTGCAGTACTGTTCTACTGCAGTTTTGCCACTATTTTCATTGCAACCATCTCTTCTCCCACTGAAAAATAACTATCAAGTTCACAAAAGCTAATATTATCTCAAGCTTGTTGCGAAAAAAAAAATATATTATTCAAATTCGTGAATAAACAAAACGATTGTAAATCACACAGAGATGGCGAATTTTAACTATTTTTGTCTTAAAGTGAAAGACTAAAATGACTATGCTAATGAAAGAGAAATTGAATTCTAAATATGTATGGAAAAAATATGCATATATAAATACGATTTTCAATTTTGTGAATATCAATGAAAAATCACGTTGGAGAATATTCATAACAAAACAAGGAATAACATTTTGATAGGAAATTTGCTAAATTTTAAACTTTCATCCTTTTCTCCCATTTCTGTTCCAATTTCCTCTAGTCTGACGCAAACTGTTGAACGTAGTTTAATTAAATTCCATCAACTCCTCTTTCAGGAGTGAAGTGAAAAAATCGGAACGAAACCGCTCACATATGATTTCCCGAAGAGATTTGTGGCGAAATGTCGAAGTTTACATACACACGTACTTCTTGCTTATTGGTTTATTGGTCGGAGTCTCCCATTCGAAAACTGGATCAGTGAAATAGATTTATTTATGGAAGCGTCCCGCACAAAGAGGAAGACGAAGAAGAATTTATTATTGTATGTAAATTAGGGAAAGCACCGAGTAAAAGTTTTTCGAGTTCGGAGGGAATTTGTAAGACTTCATACATATGATTTGCATAACAAGACGTACGTGGATATTCGCCTGTGGATACATAATACCTATCGCAGGTGATGTAGTGAAGATTACTGATGATTTCCTTTTTTGCTTCCTCTGGCGCCCATGCAGATTGTGAATTTTTTTTTTTATATTGAGCAATGTCTTACCATGAATATTCTGAATCCATTTGACCAAACGTTCGCGAATTACTGTGAGGCAAATTGTTAAGAAAAAATAGAAAGACTAGAACTAATCATAGTGAAAAATCTGATAGTAAAATACGGTATCTTGATTTGGATATGTTATAGAGCAGTGTTTCTCAATCTGGGGGAAATATGCCCCCCCCCCTGCCGTTCTGAGACCATTCTAAGGGGGCCCACGGGTGGAAATAGAGTTGAAGGGGAGCCATGATAGGCTGCTAAGTGGTCCACAAGGAGCTGTAAAAAAAAATTCATCCCAGAAAAACCTTGCCTTATATTGCCCTTATATATTACCCTTATAGATTAACCTTCAGTGGGACTTTACTAAATTTGTATATTTCAAGCTTCTTATATTACATTTGCATATCTCAAACTTCCTATACGACATTTGCATATTTCAAGCTTTACTACATTTGCATATTTCAAGCTTTACTACATTTGCATATTTCAAGCTTTACTACATTTGCATATTTCAAGCTTTACTACATTTGCATATTTCAAGCTTTACTACATTTGCATATTTCAAGCTTTACTACATTTGCATATTTCAAGCTTTACTACATTTGCATATTTCAAGCTTTACTACATTTGCATATTTCAAGCTTTACTTACATTTGCACATTTCAAGCTTTACTGGGGGCGGTCCTAAAGAACCAAAGAATGTTTAGAGGTGTTACAAGTGCTATACCCGGTTTGCCCTTGTCAGAAACTTTCGGCAGGAAGTCCCACACCGAGGAGTTGGTGCACCAACCTCTCGGTGAGTATAAAAAAAGCTGCCATTAGGAATCAGCAATAAATTGTAGGTCCCAGTCTAGTTAGACTCCACGTGCAGAAAATGACGGTGGTGCGGCAAAAATGATCAAATGATCAAGCTTTTTTATGTTTGCAGATTTGAAACTTTAATACATTTGCATATTTTTAGTTATACTACATCTGCATATGCAGAGCTTTATTGAATATATAGACTGGACTACAAAATATTTTGCAAGCACACTTTTTCACATCATGTATATAAATTATAACTTTTTACGTTTTGAGTTGTTTTCCTGTTTTTCCACGTTCTCAATATGGAAATATCTTTGTATTTATATCCAGGCAATTCTTTCTGCGAAGCCGCCTGGGATTCCGTACTGTGTTGGCCATCGGTAAAGGCTGGAACTACTACTTGGCGGCCGTGCTACGAGGTCCTCGCGTATGTCGATTCACCAGCTGTGAAATCCGTCGTGTTACCGCCAGGTATGTATGTCTAAGAATTTTATATAACTGAGGATTCGACATTTACCTCCAATATACCAAAAATAACTTGTGTAGGATCGTGAAAGACGAAAACAAGTACGAAAACGTAGTGGACGAACAAAATAAATTGCTTTTTCCATTGAACTGGTATTTCTGGGGAAGAATGTCTAACGTAATTTCAGTGTAGGACGTATATAAATTGAATTACAGTATCACCAGCTCTAAAACGAAGAAGACGGCGTTTTTATATTTCGTACATCCGTCAGTCACGGAGTTTCAAAGTAGAACAGCAAATAAAATTCAGTGTAAATGGATATTTTTGACATCAGCAGTTTCTGGAGACTGAGAATTATAGCTATACGTGTTTTGAAGTAATTTAGAAATGTGAATAAATTTCAGTGATTCGTGATAGTAGTTAGGTGTTTCATAAGAAGATTACCGTTTATTATATTTTAGATTTATTACCCATAGAGCTGCCTCAAATTGCTTACATAGGGGATATCTCTTCAACCGTTGACTTTAGAAATATACTTTCAATCGCAAAAAAATTTTAAATGACGCGTGGTTACTCGACATGTCTTAAATTTCGTAGGGGTCGTATACATAAAAAAATAGGGAAATTTACTTTTTTATGTAGACCCTGTATGCTAAAACTTCCGATTAACGAAATGTAAATTCGGTTCTGAGAAGATATTTACAAAAAGTTGCATATTCTTAAATCTAATTTTAACGGAGATATTTGACTCTGAAAAGTGTACAATACTTTTCGCCGATGATTAATAGTGTGTGACTCACAAATTGCGAATCGTAAATTAAATTGATATTTGTAAAAATTCTGTAACTGTCGAAATAACTGTCAAATTGCGTAATTGTTAAAATAATTGTCAAAAAACGTAACTGCTATTTATTGTTTTCAAAATAAAATGTTTGAGTTCATTCTATTTGTGTACAGTCCCTACAAATATGAATTTATGAACCAGTGAAAAACTTGCCAAAACATAGCGGCGATTTCATATATTGCTTCCCACCACTTAAGCCAGAAGCACGAATGCACAATGTCTTTGGAAAAAAATAACGTGGGAAATGACGTCTGGAAGTTTGTTTTACCCATGTTACTCTATGGAAGTTATTTTTTTCCTAAAATGCTTTTTAACATGTGTTTGAATAGGGATACCCATTCGTGTTTCAGGCAAAACTTGGACAGTTCTATGAGGGGTCCAACTAGCTGATAAAAAAAGTTGAAAATTATCGCATTCGCGTGCTTCTAGAATGAGGGGGGCGATATTTAGTACCTATATCTCGATAAACATTGCATTCAAAAATATGAATTTTTTTGCAAATCACTTTTCAAAGCAGGATCCACATTTCAATAGTTGCAAATTTTGACACACGGATACTGTATGAAAAGTTAATTTCTTCATTCTTTTTATATATATACTTCCCCTCAAACAAATTTAAATAATTAACGTCGTTTGAAAATATTTTTGTAATTGGAAGCATAATTCCTAAAGTCAACGGTTGCAGAGATATCTCAGTGCAAACAATTTTCGACATCCCGTATATCAAGTATGAAGGCCAATAAAATTCCTTGCATAAAAATGATCCTATAATGCCATGGGAAATGGATCTACTGAATTTATGCTCAACATACACGGCTATAAATTTTCATTGACAGTGTTTGTGTACTCAAGTTTAATGTCTTTTCCGCATGATCAAAGCAATATATTACATCGCGGCTTCTTTCATGACATAATCAGCTAAATCACTTGCGCTTTTTTTTTTTGTGGGGCCATAGTATCATCAATACAACTTATACCTCATAGATACCGTACATTATATTTATCGCATCCTTTCAGATAGGAATACGCTCAGCTTTTTAAGTTTCACTTGAATGCAGCGTAACATTCATAAACTGAATGGATTCTATCATATCCATCGGTGAAATATTTAAAAAATAATCGATTCGTTTCCGTAAAAATGGCTGCTTTTGAAGACAGAAGTTAATGGAAGTGGACAGGAATTGCCTGTGATGAATGTCAAAGTTTAGAATTTACACAAAGCCCATCGAGGGAAAACCTTTCATTATCTTTTGATGGCAATGAATGTTATTTAGCTCCAGGCGTCGCGGTCGTCACAAGATTGGAATCTTTGAGTCCGTCGGCAGAACAATACCAATTCAAGTTGCTATCACTGTATTATTATTATGACTTCTTAGATTACTTTGACTGAAATAAGAGAAAACACGAAACTGACTATCGAACCTATTATTTATTTGTTTTCTATCAAATTTCTTCAAAACAGGAAAAGTTCTTTAGGCGAAAAAAACGATTGATAATTTTTTTTTCTTCGCAGTATCGATTAGATAAAGTTGTTGAAATTTGACATCTTTAAAGATTTTCCATAATAATGTTTGTCCAGGGTCCTACAGCGCATGGGGGATCCAACAGAAATCCTTTTTCAGAGTGGGCTCGTCCCCCTTAACCTTTGAAAGGGCAGCGAAACCATTTATTCCAAATTCTTTTCCTAAGCTGGGCGGTGGTTTAGAGGTGATTGATTCGGAAAAATATGTTTTCCAAGATTCAATAAAGCTATGGGATGACTGCACAAAATATATTGTTATTTTTTAATTGTTTTATATGGGAACAGATTTTACCTAACAGAAGGTGAAAAAATTGATTTTTCTCATTTATTCTGAAGAAAATATTATCAATAACCTGGACAACACTTATAAATTTTTCAGCCACATATTCTCTCATAAACGTAAATAAATAATTTCAGAAAAATAAAAGCATTCGGCAAATTTAGGGATCAATGTTTTTCGCGGGGAATACTGCGGTATGGTTTTAAGGCCCGCGGGCTTTATGGGAATTTATTATTTGATCCGCAGTGCGCGCGCGCGCCTGAAAGGTTGAAGAATCTTGGCGTAAAACGTGACCGCGTAAAGCGAGGGATACCCGAAAAGCCTATTTTTAAAAGGTAAATATTTTAACTTTTTCCGAAATGCACTTTTTAACGGTTTATATAAATCTTTGGGATAAGCTCTGTCAGATTATGCAACCAACACTATTCAAACGAGAATATTTTTGGTAGAAATTCCAGTGCAAAATTTGTCGTTTCTATCAAAAGGCAACATATCCTCCTTTTTCATACGCTTAAGATTTTCCATCTCTCGATAACGGGCACAAATGGGACCGAAAATTTTGTCCGCTAACGAGGAGTGTCCATTTTAATGGATAGTGAAATACACTGAGTCCTTTCGATGCAATTCGAAATTGTGTCCGTTAGTGGAGGTGTCCGCTAACGGGAGTGTCCGATATGGGAGATTCTACTGTAGAATAATAATGCTTTTCATGTTAATGACGGGGGGGGGGGGGGTAGTAAGGATATACATTCCTGGGCTAGTTAAAACCTTCTGGTATCAGGTGACGTAGAAATTTCCAAATTTTCAGACTGGCCCAGCTCCAGTTTTAATCCAAATGTCACATTTCCACTAGTTTTCTTTCAAAACGGAACATTTCCAAAATTAAAATGCGGATAGCTTTCCTAAATTTTGATCAAGAAACGAAGTATGTAAATATTCTCCAAACATTCCTACACGTTGGACTATTTTCTACTTTTGTAAAGTAAACGTATTCCGTAGAAATACATTTTTACTTCTACTGTGCAAGTTTAGCAAAAGTGGGGAAATTTTCCTCTTTCGAAAATAAGCAACTCGCCTGTACACTGAATATGTTCGCCTGATCGAAAAATGGCTGCATAGAGTTCAATTCATTTTTATTTCAATTACAGTTCGAAACAAGCTACTCCGTTTCTTTCAATAAAGTGCACAATGAGTCGAGAATTGTACTCCTGAAAATATCGGCGTATAATATCCAAGAAAATATGTGTTATACTTCTCGATGTTTCAGCTCATGGAATCGATTGTGGCACTCGGATATTATACAGAGTTACATTTCTCATATCAGTGTTTATCAATTTATTGAATATTGAGTAGCAAATTACATATATTTGGTTTAGCTAATTAATTTAATTGAAATCTGAGTGGTTTTCAGGAAATATAAATTCGCTTAGATGTTTGCATATACGAGATAAGAGACTTCTTCCACATCGCCCCGATGTGCAAGAGGCGGCAGCTTTGAGTCAATTGTACCATGAGACATTGTTACGCCGTTGAGTGATGATTCGAATAAGCTAATGTTTTCTGCTTGATCAAATACCGCAGTGATGCGAGGAATTATTAAATTCAGCTGGGAATTATTATTCGGAAGGAAATTATATTTATTAGGAGTTGGCTTAGATTTTTCTCTATACGTGTAGATAGATACTTTCAATGATTCTACACACGTAAACGAATTACCAAGTGAGCTTAATATCACTCCGATTTGTGTGCTAACACAGTAAAGGAATATGAATAACAAGATAACGTACATTGTTTTATTAAATTCTTCATTAGAATTGTTTATAATGAAGTTGTAATTTGTTTATAATTGTTTATTGTAATTGTTTATAATTGTTTCTTCGTATGTATTTGTTTATAAAAATCTCGTTTCGAGTATAAGATTCTCATCATCACGTCATTTTCCTGACTTACGCACTTTCCAAGTTACGAACAGAGACACTTTTTCACGGTTTTTTGGTGAATTGCATACTAACCGTGGTGATGATAGAAGGAAATTATTAAAATTTAATTGTAATTTAATGAAAATTGTTGCACGTGGTCGTATAAAACTGCTTATTTGTTACGTCTGTGTTAAGTCAACATCGTGTCGGTTTCATGTCATCCTAAATTGTCACGGCACATAATTTAATAATTAATGCATTCTGTATCAACTTGGAATGGAAACTTGTTAGTATGAATCGGTTCAGTACTTACGTAAGATCCAAGTCCAACACTAAGGTTAGAATACTTTACGCTTTACGGTCTCCCTTAACAGCGTGTTTCCTTTACACTCT
Organism: Pholcus phalangioides; assembly: GCF_987345545.1. NCBI lineage: Eukaryota > Metazoa > Arthropoda > Arachnida > Araneae > Pholcidae > Pholcus > Pholcus phalangioides. The sequence goes on from NW_028301606.1 coordinate 9,200,544, forward strand.
TGTAATGAATGGAAGAAATTTATTAGAGATCAGAAAAGCATACGCAGGGAAAGACACAGGAGCCCGTACCCCCAAGATGATCAAAAATTAAAAGTAAAGTAATTAAAATTTGTAAAGTAATTAAAGTATCTAAAAACCTTTATATATGCTATGTTAATCCTTTTCTACTTATCTAAAATGTTTTTTGAAGATAAATAATTGAAAATTCTGTGGAAGATATTCCTTGTACCCCTACCCGAACCCAGTGTGGCCCTTACATACGTCGATCCCGCGTACGTCCCTGCCAGAGCTCTCTCTTATTTTCTTCTCACAATCGTGGCGTTTCATTGCTAACAATATTAATGTGTTTTTTTTATAGGCACTTAAGCAAGAAGGACGAATTAATCGTTTCTCATCTTTGTACAAAAAACTTGTTTTCTCACCAAGTGACGTTTGTTCATTAAAAATATGGATATACAGCGATTGGCTATAGCGATAATACGGACGTTACTCTTTTGCTCTAAGATGGTCAATGAACCAACCACAGCCATAAGCGAATCATTTTCTGAACTGAAGATCATGTGAAAAGGGAGAAGATACGCAGTTTGACTAGAGCTCATTGAAATACCACCCTCACTGCCATCTATGAGCGAAAGTGTGACGTTAGTATCACTGCTTTTATTTCAATGGTTTCCGACGCATCACTTGAAGCAGCAGCAAATCTGTTTTTTGCTCAAAGATGGAGTTTGCTATCATCTAAGTTCGACGAGAGAAAAAAATTGCCAAGGGAAGGGGGGTGGATGTGAGTGATAATGGTAGAAATATCTACTCTCGACACATTTCTTCTTCTTTTATTTCCTTTTTGTACGAAGGTGACAGTTTCAGGGATTTATCGCTTGTTTTCAACGGTACATTGTTCAAACTTGTTGCCAAAAACCTTCAAATAAAGGGGTTAAAATGAATTTCTATAAAGCTAGTCATCGATTCTACTCAGAAATGTGTATCAGTATAATTAAACAACGTGTCGGCGTCGCGTCACCCGAACTGGTTTGGGGCTACTGAAAAGCAAAATGTTTGTGAAAGTGTGTGTCTTTCTTCTTTTGTGATGAGAAAAATTTATTATTATTTATATCTTAAACTCTTTCAGACGCCGGTGTCACAAATGAGAGGACTGATTTTCCTCACTGTAGAATTTTTTCTTTTGACCTCAGGGAGTTAAGCCCTCACTTAAAGAATTGTGTAATGTTTTAAGTTAGAAACATGGTGAATATGACATGTGGGCACTTTCATCAGACAGCAGCAAGAATTCCCGGGTTTTTTTTTTTAATATGGCTTCCAGGAAAAAGTGCTTCGGAAAACGTTTAATTCATTACATAAAATTTAGCAGTAAAATTCTGAAAAAAATTATGTGATGACGAATATATATACCCGGTATCATATGGGTTGAAAAAAATTGAACAAAAAAGAATTATTTCTTGATAAATAAAATCATAATAAATAAATAAAACTCGAAAAATTGGAAAAATAAAGATTTTGTTTCAATAATGCAAAAGCATTCTGAAAATCCCAAAAAAAATAACAATCGGGTCTGAAAGGGTTAGAAGCCAAATTCAGTTCGTTTATCTTCTTTTATTTATACAAATGCACGAAATTAAACAGGGAAAAAAGACTTCCATTTCCCATGCATTTTTCCGACACATATTCCACATTTTAAGAGTTAAACTCGTTTATCTTATTTTGTATCAGAGAACAATATTTGCATTAACATTTTATTTCCAGAAACCAGAGCCTATAGAATCTGCGGGGACAATGGTGATTGGCTGTGGGGAAACTGGACGAACTACAACGAGTGCTTGAACTTCACAACCACGGTAAGAGAAATCATACAAAGTGAACGAAAAAAATGGATTTACGTACATCATTTTTTTCACGTAATCTCATGGTCCTGTTAATTAAATATGGACTTAATTGGTAGGTAATCACATGAATACATAAACCAACATTCGAGTGTTTTTTTTCTCCTTTCAGTACGCATTTGCATTTTTATTCAGATGGGAATATTCAATTAATACATATTTGCAAGCGGCACTTTAATCCCGTTAAAGAAGTTGAAAAACAACATATAATGTATTATATTAGAGAACAAATACACAATGCGTAATAGCTTGAAGTCATATTCATATCCATTTTCTTTTTTGTTGATTCGGAAACAAAGGTGGGTGTAACATTTCATCTCGTACAGCCATTATATAATATTTGAGGTTTAAAAGTTAATAAAAAATTAATAATTATTAAACATCTTCTGAGTATTATTTGCCGGGAGCTCAATTAATAATTCAGTAACTAAGATATATTTGCACATGAAATCCATTGACATAAATCCATGACATAAATAGAAAAATTACTCGCGTAAATAATACACATACAAGGCCACAACAGGCAGAATGCCCAACGGGATGGCTGAGAATAAGATGTCCGTAACAAATATGGATGTCATATATTACTAAAATACAGCAAACCAATTAAAAATGCAATCACAAAAATTATGTACAATATATATATTTCGTTGATGTTATTTTTGTTATGCATTTATAATACTTTTCGTTATACTTTTTATAATATATAGTCTTTTCCTTCTATTTTACAATTATTGAGAATACATATCTGCGAGAGAAAAATAAAACGGGAATTAAAAATATAATATTTCGATATCATGAAAGTTTAATTGATTGTCTACATTAAAATGATGAATAATTTCTAATTTCTAAATTTCGAATGTATTTCGACTGCAGAATTTTTAAATTAAGATTGCTATGGAAAATGTTTTTGGGTAATATAATTGGAAATTAAAAATTACACACTGTTAAAAACAAATCATGTTAGTAAGGCAATTTTAAAGGTTTTATGGTGCTTTGGGGCTGTTGATTTTAGAACGTGGTTTTGGCAAATAGGCTCTAGTTTTTGAGGGACATAATGCACATACTCGCAGCATTTCAATATATATAGTGCGCATCTACTAAATTTTGTGTCGAATTTTTACATTGTTTTTTATTTATTTTCCTATTTTATCCAACATATTATTACATTTATATCATGATCAGACATCAGTATAGTCTTTATTAAGTTTATATTATTAACTTAGATTTCCCAAACTCCGAATGTGATTTGAATGCTGCTTATGAATATTGAAATTTAATTTTCATTTTATCTCGAAAACTAGAGCCGATCTGAAAAAAGTATTCGGAATCACCGCCCCAAAATCACTCACTGAAATTCAGGGTGGGCAAAAAGTCAGTAGAAACTTTAAAAATGAATAAAAACCAGAAAAATAGCCGAAATAAAAACGGTTTTCAGGCTTAGCATAGCTAAGGTCACGGAAATTTGACGGGAAAAAAACAACTAAAAAACAGCCGATAGGTGGCGCTAGTACATGCTACTTAGGTGGAAATATGCAAGTGGACTGTTATAAAAAACTTGCGCTCCTAATCCACAATCAGTTCACCGTTGTAAACCGTGTATTTGGACCTGCTGTACCCTGCCGTTGCTGGATTTATGACTCGCCTGCAGTGTGTTATCCCCGGCGGTGGTTGGTCATACATACTGTCGTAATAAACGATTTGGAGGTATTCTGTTCGTTATTTGCGTATCTTTTCCTTGACTTGTGTACGTCAGCGTCACCTATCGGCTGTTTCTTAGTTAATTTTTTCCATCTTAAAAAAATTCCCGTGACCTATCGATGGTATCCCTGCAAACCGTTTTTTATTTCGGTTATTTTTCCGGTTTTTATTATTTTTCATAGTTTCCACGGACTTTTTGCCCACCCTGTATTTTTGCAAATGATTTATTGCATTTATTTACTACACACACTTTGAATGTAATTTGTATATTCTGCTTACGCAATACTATTGAAACTCAACTTTCGTTTTTCCCTAAAACACTAGAATCGATCCGACAAAACGAATGCTAGATTCGGAATCAGCTCGCCAAAATCACCCTGAAAGCACCGAACAATCGTTGAGATCAAAATCAGTGTTGAGTAAAGTTATCGATCATTTTTGAGTTATGAAGATTCAAAGCCAAAATTTTTTAATGTTTTTGTCTGTAATTATTTCTAAGATCTTTGACCGACGGAATTGTTATAATGCAAAATTGCTGGCCAATATCTGAACAGATGAACAGAAAGCTTCTCTCAGTTTCTGTCAACTTAATTTAAGAATAATGTTCTACGGGAAACATTAAACTGTACGTGTTTTTCGTGGAAAATGAAGACTCTCTACCAAGAATTAATGCGTTGGCTGATTCTAGTGTTTGCCAGAAGATGTATTCGACTGAAAATAAAAAAAATCGCACAAACGTCTAATCTTATTCATAAACCATCTTGAAATTTATGGAATTTTTTCTACAGAGTAAGTCATTAGAGTTCTCAAATGCGATAATAATGATTCCGAGGTAAATTCAATGCAGGGGCTTTGAAAAGAATAAAAAATTACTTCACTTAAAATATTGCGTTGCAATGACTTGGCTCGCATAATTGGCTTCGTATTTAGTAATTACGTTAGATCTTCAAGATTCTCTGTGGAAGAAAAGTACGTGTTTAAGAATTTCAAGAATTTGCATTTACAAATTTAGAGCGAAAAATATGCGTTTTTCCACAAAATATCAGCGATCCCTATGGAGCGTTATGCGGAATTTCCAAGCTAAAATGGAATTTATTCAAATAATAATAATCTTTTAAATATATAATAGCTCATTATCTTGAAAAATGAAATAATTATTACGCAATAAATTTTTTTTAACCCACTGAATAATTTCAAGATCATTTTGGATAAATTATGCATTATCTAAGGTATTTTGTTAAATCACATCCTGATGAGAATTCTATAAGCTTTTTTTTTATGAAGCAGGTGAAACTCGGTAGATAAATATAATTACGTGATTTGGAACGGTTTACAGAAAGTTCACCGACACGCAGTTCATTGGAGGTAAAATTTACTGTCAGGAATATTCACCATACGAATAATTCATCGACAAGAAGATTCATTGAAAGGGGAATTTACCGACAAGCACAAGAAAGACAGGAAAATGCATTGCAAGTAAATTCACTGACAAGAAAGACAGAAAAATTCCGTGGAAGTAAATCCGTTGATACGAACGTTTAATAAAGGAATAATTCACCCACAAGAATATTTGAGAGAAGAATATTTAACAGAAAGATAATTTACTGAAGACGGAATTCACCGACAGGAGATTTAATCACCGAGGAAAAAATTCACAGACTGAAAAATTCACGTACAAGAATAATTCTTCGAAGGGAAATTCGTTGATAGAAAAATTTATTGAAAGGAATATATATATACAGACAGAAAAATTAATCAAAAGGAAATTTTCCGACAGGAAATGTTTTGAAAGGAAATTCACTGACAGGAAAATTTTATTGAAAGGAAATTCACTGACAGGAAAATTTTATTGAAAGGAAATTCACACACACACACGCACACACGCGCGAACATTTAACAAAAGGATAATCCATCGACAGGAAAATTCACCGAAGGGGATTCGCAAACAGGAATGTTCAGCAAAGGAATAATTCATCGAAGGGAGAATTCACTGACAAGGAAAGCTAATCGAGGAGAAAATTAACCGACTGAAGTATTCACATACCAGGAATACCCTTTGAAAAAAAATTCGCCGCAATAGGAAAATATATTGAAAAAAATTTCCGACAAGAAAATTCAACGAAGGGAAAATTTTCCGACAGGAAAATTCAGTCAAAAGAAAATATATTCGCTGACACGCGGAAATACTTCGTAGGAAAAACTTACTGACGATGATCCATCCCCACGTGTATTCTTAATTGAAAGATCAAGTGAATGAGTGATCACTACCAAGAAATCCGAGACTGAAATTTTTCATTCATTCAGGAATACACACGGTGACTAATTTCTGTCGGCAATTTTTCTGTTATTGAATTTGCTTGTCGGAATTTTTTTTTTTCAATGCATTATCTCTTCGATTAATTGCGTAGTGATTAATCATCATCGATGAATTCATTTTCTGTCAGTGAATTGTTGGCGGCGAACTTTTCGGATTAAAAACTTCTTATCGACTGATACTGCATTAATAATATTGCTGGGAATCGATCGGACTTTTTAACTGGATAATCAAAAATTTTTAATCTACCGATTAATCGAATTTTTTGTCGTGACTTTATATAACATTAATTTATGCTGTAAAAATATTTTTCATTCATTTCATGCACCTATTCGCCTGATGTGAACATTTTATATAACATTAATTTATGCTGTAAAAATATTTTTCATTCATTTCATGCACCTATTCGCCTGATGTGAACGAATGTGGGAATACGTAGATTAAGAAATTAACTTAAGAAATTAATTAATTGGCAACTTGAAGCAATTTAAAATGCTTAACATATTTTGTCAATCTCTGTAGTGTTTCTGCTTTTGGATCTTTTTTAAATCAGTTATTTCAGATCAGTCGCTGATTTCGAAACTACTTTCGATTATACTGTTCTTTGTTTTACTACATAGGAACTCTCCCAAATGGTACAGGTGAGGAGAGAAGCTGATGTGCGCCAAGAAAATAGGAAAAACTACTGTTCATATTGGAGACAATAAGTTTTAGTCTCGAACTGAGAATCAGAAACTGAAATCATCAGCTTTTGTGGAATCGAGTTGCATTTGCCCATGACAAAAAATGTGATCAAAATATTGATTCAAATAATTTTAAACAATACACTTATCCAAAATACTACATGTGCACAATTTAAGACATCCAATTAAACAAATCAAGAACAAAACAAATTTGAAACTTTCTTTAAGCAGATTTTAATATAATTCAAATCTAATTGATCGACTCAATTAACTAAACTAAAATTATTAAATACGATTAAAAATATGATCGACTAACTGCTATTAATCGATTAATCCGACCAGCCCTAATTTATAATAGAGATTAGAGTTTTAAAATACAACTATATTAACAATGATGTTCTGACAATCACCGAAAATCATTTGAAATTATGAATATTTTTCCTAAATTTTGCTGCATCGTGCAAATGAGCTAATCTTATGTTTGAATCAGCAAAATTATACATCACCAGACTCTGTACACCATAGTGTATTTGAAATTTCCTGTAGTACAATCAGTTTCTTTTTTTTTTTCGAATGTATGTGTAATTGTGGATTCATATCTACAGACACTCACCGTGTCGTGCCAGACACGGCAAACATAACACCAATGAACGCAGTCATATCTATCTTATCGGGCTGATCCGGCGTAGACAGACAATTTTATGCTAATGAATGTTTGTCGTGTCTCATACGACACGGTGAGTGTCTGTAGATGTCTGTCCACCCTTAGACTTTTTTCTGAGAAAAGTGCGTTCAAACTTTTCGTCTGAACGCACTGTTATTTCGGTCCTTGACCATGGCGAATGTAATCGTTTTGTGATTGCTAACGGATGTTTTGCACTCACCGTTTTTTTCTCACAATAGCGTATTAAATTTTTCTTATTTAAGACTTGCTTAATTTTATTGATTCATTGATTACAGGGTTTGGCGAAAGCACCGCTGACCGTCAGTTTGATTCTGCTCGTTTGTTCTTTGATTTCATTGTTTTTCCTCGGTGTTACGATATTCATCTTCTTCTATTTCAGGTGAGAAAATTTCCATCTCTTTCTGATAACTATGGGAATTCATTTAATTATTTTAAAATGTGATAACAATACATATAGTAATGTCTTTTAATGCATCAGTGATTATTAGATTTCGGAAATGCTAGTTATATAAATGCAATCTACGGATAGATGGCGCCTTCAGTTCCACCTAACTCCAACGGTAGTAAATGTACGTCCCGGTTCCAAGAGCCAACCTTTGTCAGAGGCGAGCTGGAAATATTGATTTGTGTGCCTATTTATGCTTTAAAGCGATTCTTTTTTTAGGGAAAATATCTAAGAAACTATTCTGGTTAGCAGCAGATGAACCATGATTGGGCAAGGGAGCCGCGAATGAATCATGGATTGGGCAAGGGTGCCACGGGTAACAAAGGTTTGAGAACCCACTCCTATAAAACCTTTCTAATCTGTTGTTTGATGATAATCCACAAAGTTAATATTTACCATAGTACAGTATAGTATAGAACCGAGCACGCCCAGGCTCTGTCGCGTTTGCGATATAAGCTCATGATATTTACCATATTTCTAACTGACCGCTGCGTGGTGAAGGGGCTCATAGTGACGGACTCGCATCGCGATGGTTCGTGTTCGAACCCCCCCCCCCCCCCGGCGGCGCAGTGGTGGTCAGCTGAAGTTGGTTTTCTGTGGTTCACAACTTCGAGTCGATCTCCCAGCAAAAAAGTCTCGACACAGAGAGCAACAGACAAACAAACGCTACAAATATTCAATCATTACACTTCACTTCTGAAATGCAGATGGCTGCACTGAAAAATCATACACAACACTAGGTACACGCTCTGACAGTTAGGTACACACACACACTTCCAACACAACCCACTAGTTAGTAAATTGTCCATAATGATAGACCTAAGTTGTGCTCAGTTTGAAAGAAAGAATATTTCCAATTCAAAACTTACGCAATCCTTCAAGTCACGGCGTGACTCCATAAAATCAGAAGAAAAAATTCTGCAGTAGAGTCGGAAAAAGAGACCCACAAATATTTGTAGCACCAGGGTCTGAAAGCCATTACTCTTGGATGCCTTCAACCCGGACACCCTCTGTATTGAAAGAGCATTTATTTTTTGGAATTTTCAAAATGTTTTGCTAAAAAAAATGCATTAAAAACATAAATTAAAAAAAATATTTACTATTTAATTTATTTTCAAATTTTCAATTCTTTCGAGCAATTCCAGCACGATGATGCAGGGCCAGTGCCGTCTTAACGCATGGGCCTCAAGAGAAGAGGGGGCCTCACAAAAATGAAATCCGGTTGAAATTTTCTAGAATTTACTAGGTAGGGCCTCAGAAAAGCCATTTGGCCCGGGGGGCCTATGATGCTCTTAAGACGGCCCTGTGCAGGGCATATTAATTCCAATTCGTTCACATCCAATTTGTTTCAGAATTCCACTGCTAAATCACACTAGTAAATCACACTTTTCTTCTCTCTGGAGGCACTTTCTCCTGGAAGCCATCTTGAACCCCACCCAACTCCCCTGAGAGTTCAACTTTAATCTATGTGCTGCCATCTGATGAAAACCCCGAAAGTTCACATTCCCCAAATATCTAATTCGAAACTTATTGCTCAACTCCCTACTGTCAGAATTAAACCGTGAAAAAAAAAGCAACCCACGCGCAATTGTACCACCAGGGCCTGAAAAGGTTTAGCCTTTGAAAGCGTTCATCCCGGACACCCTTGTACATTAAACGCGCATATTTTCATATTCGAGGCGATGTTAAGAGCATTTCTAAAGGGGGAAAAAGAAGCAAATTTCAACATATTTAATCTTTCCGAGCATATTTTTTTTAATGAGAAAAACCTCTTTTAATCTTATCTAGAATATTCCTTGAGTTTTTTTTTTCCTCCCACTTCTCTCATCTGCATCAGTGACCATATTTCTCTCTCAAATATTAAAACGAATCTTAAATCATCTGCTTAGGAGTAATATACAAAATTTCTTGGATGGTAAAAACTTTTCCTTCTGCCTTGAACTTTCCATGATCCACGAAGCGTATGAATTTAAAGTAAAAAAAAAAAAAAAACTAACCCTTTTCCTACCGAGTTTTTCCAGACTTTCACGGGAATATGAAACTAATTACGTCCGTCTCTCCTTCTCTACTGAGATTAGGACCGTTTTTCTCTCTTTTTTACATAATTTTAATCTTAAATTTTAAATACACTTGCAGAATTTGTAAAGAATTTTGTTTGAAGCAAGATGAGGGGGAGGGGGGAGGGGTTTCAAAAATGAATACATGGATTTAATTATTTTAATAACATCGTTACATTTGAATGTAAACAGAATTCTCAGAAAAATCACCAACGCAAGAAAGACAAATACAAGGAAAATACGAAACACCTCCAATAGACAAATCGCGTAGCTCCGTTTTGCAAGCAGCCAATCAGTGTGTTATAGAATACAGAAGACTTATATGCTACGTAAATAATTAAAATGTGAATGCCCAGCACTGTGAACGGAGGCTCTGTTGGATTATTCCCGTCGCAGTGGAGGCCGCGTGTTTTTATTTGTATGTGTATATATTGCATATTCTGTAAAAAGAAAGGGAAGCAAAACTGCTCAGCACTGTGGACGGAGTCTTTGTTTTCTCGTTTCCCGTCACAGTGGAGGCGCTGCGTATATATTTTGTATGTATCGTGCATTTAGATCATTCGAATCTTCCACCTCAACATGCAAACTTCATCTTCCTACTTGCCACACAAGTCTTCTTCTCACTTCTTTTGAAATCCCAAGCGGCAGTCTCCGGCCCTTATGTGCCACTGGGCAAACATGCAATTTTTCTCTCTGGTCATTGGGTTCAGCTATCCATCTATGGTCAAATGGCTTGTACGTTACATCAACTTGATAGCTGTCTTCATGGGGAGAACGACGCGAGTGATTTGATACTTGCGAGCCTGGGGCAAGGGGGGGCCACTACTATTAATCGTTGCTAATTTTCCCGACACAACCCTGCCATTTTTGAGATAACAGAAGTTCTGTGTGGGTTGTGAGAAGTTCTATATATCTATCTATAGAAGACTTACACGCAGGCGCAACTCAGCTTCATTCTGGTCACGATGTTTGACTTAGACAGACGTATGTTTTTCTTTCCCCTGAGCAACCGAGAGTTAAGATTTGGTAACCAATCCAAGTGAGATTCTCGGTCAGCGTGATATTTTTTATCCTACGAAGGCAACACCCATATCGTGTCAAAATGCATAATTCAATCATTTTGTATTTTCTTTGTATTTCCCTTTTTCGTTGGTGGTTTTCTCAGTATTATAAGGCAAAATTTACCTTTTCTTCCATGTAAACAGCATTGTCAGCTTAGACCAGGTGTGCACAACTCACAACAATTTAGTCTGCGGGCCAGAAAACTTGTGTACATAGTGACTATGACCCGTAATTTACGATACCTTCCCGTAATTTTGCCTTTAGGTCTCAACTTTTTTATAAAAGTGTCCTGTTTCTCTTATTTTCAACAAAGTCTACTGGAATTTTTCAAATCAAGGAATAAGATTATTTTCATGATATGAATTACATGATGATAATCATCACTTCGATTATTTTAATTAGTTATTAGTCATATAAAAATACTTATCTCACGTGTTTGTCAAAACATATGCTTTTTTCACGTGAATCACATTCTTACCCATGCAATAGCGAATTGCAATAGCTCTATTTCCCGTCATTGGCGATTTTTCAGCAATTTTAGCTGATAGTTGGCAAATTCATTTGCCTTTGAACAATCTTAATGGTTGTCATTGGCAATTTTCCTTGCCTTTGATGAAACTTTTTTCTGTCATTAGCAACTTTCATTGCTTTCGACAGCTTTTCCAGCTGTAATTGGCCACTTTAGTTGCCTTTGACAATGTTTTTTTCTTTGGAGGTAATTGATATTTGACAGTTTCTGGCAGTAGTTCGAAATGACCTGTATGGGTCCAATATTTTTATGCAGGAAATATGGTCATGCTAGGTATTTCTTTGTGTGTATTGGTAATTTTTTTAACCGGAATACCTTTCACAGGACGGATGGAACCTCCCTTGGAGGGTCGCACTTGGGCCGCTGGTGGGAGGTTGTGCAATCCTCGTTTAGATAAATACATTCATAACCAAGTATTGCAATAATAAAGAGTATCCCTAAATTGTTCGGAAATTCATAGAAATGGAAGGTTTTTTAAATTTTGTTCACGAAAACAGAATATTTTTCGCACAGAAACGAATTTTTTTCAAACTTTTATCGATAGAAGGCGCCACGCGAAAAAACCACAAAATTCTTTCACAGAACCTTTCTTCTCGTACTTCTGTTTCTCAAACGTTCCAAAAGCTTCAGCCGGCTATTATTAGGGCTGAGGTTAAAGATGCTTCAGCGGTTTAGATTTGCACATTTCCAGTGATTTGTTGTCGTGATGCACCATTTATCATTCAAATATACCAATTCTTTCAATTTTTATGATTTTTTTTAAATATTTACAAATTTATGGGGCACCTTGTATTTTAGGAAATTGAAAACGTATTCCAATATCAAAAAATTATTTTATTGTGAACAAAGTATAACTATGGCTTACTCCGTAGGTCTTTGCAGTGCTCCAGACTGCGGGTCCATAGGAACCTCGTTGTAGCTCTGATCATACATTCCATAATGCTCGTCATCATATCCCTGCCGATCGTTGGTGGACCCGGAATACCCTCGTACAGAGATCTCGTAAGTAAATTTCATTCAGAAATTGGAAAAATCATGCACACTGAAATACTAAAATTATGGAAATGTATTCATTAATTATTACTACTACTAAACCACACATGCACCTTGCTCACATTCCTCTGCGGAATTTCTAAGGAATTGGTGTACGTTGGCATGAGTGTGTGTGTGTGTTGTGAACTAACGTGAAGTTTGTTTCTGAGTAATGCTTGTTATGTGTAGTGCTGTCACCTGCCCTCAATTTTTCTAACTATGAATAAAGTGCAATCATTGAATAATTGTACCGTTCTAGGTCTGTTGCTCTCTGTGGCGAGATTTTTATTCGTCAATTACTACAGTTTTTCAGCGATTCTTTTGTTCAACGTTGGTATAATGTTGTATAGGCTATCTGACATAATGTCTGTTTCCGAGCAACGCGCGTTGTGCATATTCAATATTTACTACTACTACTACTTAATCCCTCACACACTTAACCTTAACATCGTACTCATTCCTCTACAGAATTTCTAACAATATGGTTACATGCGTGTTATAGTGTGCGTAAATGCGTGATTCTAACGTACTCAGGTTGTCAGAGTTGTGCGTGTTTAAAGTTATACTGGTGCTGCTACGTGCCTTCGACATTGAAGTGAAAATACCGGCTCGCGTGGCACCTCGAAGTCGGAAAATTACAGCAAACAATTTTAGCCGATCACATCCCTGCGCCGCGAACGGGGTACAAACCTGGATCAGGAATTACTGTCATGTCTTTCGGATTTGGAAGAAACAACTCGGCAGGTTATTTGGCGTGTGCGCATTATATGCGTGAATTTTAAATATTTTTCCTATGTCTGCAAAGGGAGTTTTTAAGTGCGAGGCCAGCTCGAATTCGTGTCTCAAAATTGGAAAATCACAATAGATAATAAGCTAAACACCACGTGGCATCGTGCTGACGAGGATCCAGGTACAAACCCCATTAACGGCACAGCGTTGATCGGCTGAAGCCGTCTTTCTGCGGATTTCGAACTTTAGGTGCGTGAATGCGAGGCGGTCTGTCACTTGAAAAAACGTCTGTCAGCAGAAAGCGAGCAGACCTTCAGCATGATAGTTACACAACATGAAAATTCGAACATTTACCATGTTTCCTTCGAAATATTCAACACAGATAGGAACACCAGCAAGAACTTGAAGCAAGCACAGCTGTAACATAAATACGTTAGAATCACGCATATGCATACACTCTGACAACACTTCCCCCACATGTACCGATTCGTTAGAAATTCTGAAGATGAATGTGTACGAGTTGCATGTGGGGTTAAGGGCTGCGAAAATCGAACTCACGTCCACACGCTGAGACCCAAATGGTTGATGCTACAAATTCGAATTTCAATTATTTTGTTGTATTGCCATCTATAGACAAACTAAAAAAACTTAACTTGAAAATATATTTTTTAAATATTTTATGGTTTCAAAATCATTGGTCTTCAACTAAAATTATAATTAGTAAACATTTTATTGCAAATTATTTTTAAAAAATACATTTTTAAAGCGCACAATCAATAATTAATAACCTTTGACAAGTTTTATTAATAATAACAATTATTATAAAACTATTTTTTTAAAATTTATATTCAATTTTACTGATGTTTCATTTCAGAACTGGTTATGCCGTACGGTGATATCCATCAAGATGTATGCTGCCCTGGCCAGCATTAACTGGATGTTTGTGGAAGGATTGCTTCTCCACAGTCGGATCACTACCAAAATATTCCAAAAAGATGCTCCTTTCAAACTGTTCTACTTCATCGGATGGGGTAAAATGATTCATACGTGCTATTATACATGGCAAAAGAAAAATATGGGATGTTGCACTTCAGAGAGACACTGTATTTATATGATTCACATTAGAATTGAATAGTATAAAAATGGCATTTATAGTTTGCCAACTCATTTTTCCATCATTGTTGAGGAATGCACAGAAATATGTATCCTCTACACACACATGGTATTCCCCTCCAAAACTCAAGGGTTGAAAATCGTTCTTGCTTGGATTGTCAAGAAACAGAAGGCACACAGTACCTTTGAGCCATTCTGTTGGTGATTGTGGAAACTTCATGAACAGTTCACAAGTAAAAAAATGAATGTTTAGGAGTCGCGCTTAGGAACATCAATACCAAAACGAGCTGAAAGTATAAAATGCCTTCATTTAAAGAATACTGCGGAACTTTTAACGAATTGGTACATGTTGGAATGTGCGTGTCCGTGCTGTGAATTTAACGTGAAGATTGTTTCTGTGTAAATGCTTGTTGTAGTGCTGTCATCTACCACATATTTTTCAAACTATGAGTTTAGTGTAATGTTTGAATTTGCCGTTGTTGTAATTCGACACTGAGAACTGAACAAACTGATGAAAACCAACTCTTCCTAATGATCAGGTCTTATTAACAGTGGGTAATGAAACCACCGAGGATTTATGACCGACAGGTAACTTTAGCCACTGCTGTGAATTTCGTCACTGTAATCCCTGAGGAAGATGTTTCCGCGATGTCCCGGTGGACATCGGGGTTTAGCAAGGAATTTGTAAAATGCCAATTTTTTTATCGACGTTTTTCCCAGTTTCTCAGTTGCAGGATTTGACTACTTGAGATGATTTTCATTTTGCAAATTCAAATACTATGATTAATCAAGATTCTTAGTGTTATGCACTCTCACATTGTTATAGCTATACTCCTCACCATAATAAGATGGTGGGGGAATATTTTGCAGCTGTAACACGAAATGCTAAGAGAAATAATGGTTATAAATGGATATGGGCTTTTTGAAGGGGTTTTTTAATTCAATTTTTTTTCAGGTATTCCTCTCATCCTTATCATCAGCTGGTGCTGCACAATGACGAATACGATGAGCACCCCGTGCTGGGAAGGTTACGGCAAACAGACGCACGTGTGGATCATTACTGGTCCCATGATATTCGCTCTTAGTGTATGTATATTGGTTTGTAAAAAATATCTTTTTTTCCTCTACCTACACACGGATACATACCTAACCAGACCCCCATGAAGCGACGGCTATTCGTGTTTTCGTGAAACACGATACTTACTCTTGCATTAACTACCGCATCGGACGCAATTCATTGCGATGCCTATAAGTAGGCGTTGCTCATTATATGGATGGATGGTGGTATGATATTGATGGAGTGTCGTAAGCACTGCTATTGTCGATACCACCCTATATACCGAGCTCGTATTATATAGATTATGATGGAGTGGGATCGTATTCGAGAGCGTTCAACTTTGTGACCCTTTAAGCTTCGGCGCGTGTTCTCAAGTACATGATTGAAGTCATATGCAAAACCGAAGATGTAATCCAAATGATCTAAAGCTATTTATTCCACTCTTAATTTATTAATTTAACGCTTAACATAAAATATTGAAAATAATTGGACCAACACAATATCTGATGTACTTATGCGTACTAATTATCGTGGTTTATTAAGTTTGCATTACTATTGCAACAAAAATATAATCACCATCTATTCGCATGTATGTGGAACAACTATCCTATCGATGCAATGGAGAACAATAATATACAGGGTGTACATAATTAAATTTAATCTATTCACAGCTGTCTACAGACGTAACTATCCATCAGAAGTTACGAATAAGATTTTGGAAAAGTCCTAACCTAAGTTTTCATTAACCCATAATACATTGGAAAAGTCCTAATGAAGGAATAGGAAAGAAATTAAGACAAAAAAAAAAATCAGTTCCGAGGCACACACACACAAAGATACACCGAAAAATACGACATTCCTATTGCATTTGGACACACTATGGGTGAGTCTTCAGAGGGAAAATATAACCATTATCACAACGCTGACATCCTAACCAGCTCATGTCCCGCTTATCTGTCTCGGCACCCATAGTTTGTTGCAATGCATTAGGATTGTCGTATTTTTACCTGTAATTTGTCTTTTATGTTGTTCTTATTCTTTTGTGAGATTTCATGTGTTCGAAAAGGCTTCGAAAATTCTCCTCCCTCATTAAGATGTTTTTAAGTTTCATAATTTCCTGATGGGCAGTAAAGGCTGTACATAGCTGAGAACGAAGGAACTTCTCTTGTTTTTCACAATCACACTAGAGTTTTATTTTCTGATAATCTCTTCTAGATCAATTTCATATTTTTGGTGAACATCATACGCATACTGGTGACAAAGATGAGAGGAAGTTCTACATTCGAAATTACCCAAGTCAGGTAAAGTCATTTCTGGATATTATCGCATAATTGTTTTCATCGCAGTACTTCGGAACCTTTTAAGCACTTTTTCCCCTTTTTCTTCTTAACCGAGCATAACTCCGGTCTATTACCATAGGCAATTCACTACCGATTGTGCTGTGCCGGAAGTTTGTGGGCAACAGTGTTCGCCAATATGCATGTAGATGTCTAATGCACGCATAAAAATTCAATTTCACACTACCAAATTTCATTGTGAGGCGCGAAAATACTCCTTAAAATTTTACGTAATTTTTTTCTAATAGGTATTTGTCATTGACGATAGCTTTCCACCAAAAACCACCTTAAAATTTAAGTACGTAATAGCCCCAGTGTTATCCGTGAAATTTGTGCTGCCAAGCCTGAAGCACCACTGTTATGCAATGCAAATCTTTTATGCAATATTATAAATTATTTAGTTTTAATAATTATATAATACTATGTTTCTCAAAATTAAAAAAAACTTGTAAATAAATGATGATTAAAAAAAAAAAAAAACAAATTTAAAAAAATAAAAACAATGCCGTTTAATGCACTAATACTTGGAAAAATAGTAAATTTTCGGTCAAACGGAATTTTAAAACTAGTTACAACAGTTGAAAACAGATGACGCCGCTATCTGAAAAAAAAAAAAACAAGTAAAAATGATATTTTAAAAATATCCACCATTTGCAGTGTCAAAGTAGTTGTAATCCGGGAACAAATTTGCAAAAACGCGTGCAAACGTTCCAGCCGGGATGGATTGGATCAAATTCGGATAGAATTTTTCGAACAGCTACAAAGTTCGTTAACAGATGGAGCTTCGGTCTAGTATACCAGTTACGCATTTTGAAAATATCGGCTGAGACGTTTGTGCCTCTGGGAATTTTTTTTTTTCCTGAGAGACTGCACCATATTATAACTGCAAATAGAGGATATTTTGTAAATATAGCATTTTTTCCCCCAAACTGCAGCGCAATCTGTTGCAAAATTTGTAATTAATTTTGAAATTTGGTCCGACTGAAAATTTTATTTATTTACGACAACCCCAGAAAGCATAAAACGCACTTACACTGGAATAGTATATATATATTAATAATATATATATAAAAATATAATAGTATATATAAAAATAAACATACACAGTAGTCAGAAATAGCATTTATATAAGGAGCCAGGTCGAAATCCTCAATAGCGGAAGCAAATGTTGCCTAAGGAGGCACATACAAGTTCTGATGGCAGACTGTTCCATATTCTCGCCAAACGTCATCTGCACTCGTTGAGAGATAAGTCTCTTCTGACGGTTGGTGTTCTTATTTGGAAGAGATGCCTACCGTATGCATATAGGTTGATTCGTGTGTTCATGATGTCGTTCATAGGCCCGTCTGTATTCCCACAATTGGCTCATGGGGAATAAAGTCTGATTCTGGAGAAATTCTTACTATTCTGGATACAAAAGAGCAATTCGTCGAGTGAAGGCAATATTATGTAAATATGTCGATGTTTCATTGTTTCAATGGAATTTATACCAGTGTTCTTCAGCCTTTTTTCATCGCCACAGTGGTGGTCGGCTGTTGTTGGTTTTCTGTGGTTCGCGACTTCAAGGCGCGAATGCGAGCCGATCTTCTCTTTAGAAAGCCTCCCCACAGAGATCAACAGACCTACAAACAATAAAAATGTAAATCAATCATAACACATCACTCACTTCACTTCTGAAATACAGGTAGCGACACTGAAAAATCAGAACACATCACAACATACGCACAGTTAGACTTCTGGTAGAACTCACTAGGTAGTAAATCGCCCATAGATGGTGATAGACCTGAGTTGTACTCGGTTTGAAAGAAAGACAGTCTGATTCTGGTCTAGTCACAAACTATCAAGATTTCTAGGGGGAAAAATAATAGAGCACAAACTTTTCAGTCCGCGGGCCAGAAACTTCTATATAAAGAGTGACCATATATATATATATATATTATTTCACGAGATATTCCAGTGTGGTTTTGGCCGTCTCAACTTTTTTTTATATGAAATGTATCCGTATTTTCTTGTATATTTTTGACAAAGCTGAATTGAATTTTTAAAATCAAAAATCAGGATTGTTTTCATGGCTTATAAATAATATTATGATAATTATGGGTTTGTCACAATTAATTATAGTCAAATAAATACGCAGTATTAATCTCAGATATTTGTCAAGCATATACGTTTGGTGAATTGCATTTTGACTTACAGCTCCATCATTTTCTTGCAATTGGCAATTTTCAGAAATTTAAGCGATAGGTGGCAATTTTAATTGTCTTTGATAAGAATTTGCAATTGGAAACTTTGCTTGCCTTTGACATTTTTTTTTCTGTAACTGGTTCTTTTACTTGCCTTTACAATATTTTTGACTGTAATTGACACCTTTATTTGCCTTCGAAAAATTATTTTCGGTAATGTCCCGTACTTTTATGAAGGAAATATGGTCAGTATAGGTATTTCTATGTCTTTCTTTCTTTCTTCCTTTCTTATTAACCCAGATAGTTATTATGTGTCGTCGTAATAAATGTTTATTCTGAAAACAGTGACTCTGAACGGTCATACATTTCTATGTGATTCTGTTTTTTTGTTTTCTAATTCCTCTAAAAGAGTTTGCATGTTGAGTTTTGAATCGCCCTATATTATTCGTCTGTAATGTCATTTGACATCATACTGTACGTGGACTTTACGTCTCGCACCGGTAAGGTAACATCAGAATCTTTTAGAATAATGCAATCTGCATCGCGTGACGTTCATATTTGATAGGTAACGTTGCGTACTGTCAAAATTTCTAGAAAAGAATATTCTTGCGTCACGTTCCTTGCCAGTGCATTTCTGGTCATGCGAAATTGTCTTGTGACGTTTGTGACGGTGGTGGTTTCTAGATGGAAAATGTGATCAACAAGAGAATTTGATTTTATGTTGACGCTCCGTTATCGTACAGTATTATATAGTGACGTTAACCAGGACTTATTTCTTATGTATCAAGTGTCGTTGATTCTTCCCAACATTATCTCATTATTATTAACAACCATTGACGTCACGTTATGAGAAACATCAGCATTCATCTCACATTGATACCGTGACGTCAAATTGGTTTGCTGTTCACCCTTTCCGTCTGCAAACCGTCAGTGTAAAAGAAAAGAAATTAGGAATACTCGCCAGTCTGTGCTTCGATTATTTTGAGTTCAATAATGCAATTTAGGAGCTAGAATTGGGGGTGGGGGTGAAGATTAGATCAATAACCTTGCTGAAAAAAAGAACAGCCAACATAGATGATAATTTTATATTCGTCCTTTTTTATTTTCAAATTTTTCCAATTAGAAATTTAAAATGAATCTTTAACAAATGCATGAGTTAAAAATAAATTGTTAAGGAAATTACTTTTTCAAAGTTTTAAGGAGTGTAACGACCCCCCTGAAGTCAATTTATCGAAAATTATTTTGAAAAATATTTCATTTAACTGCAAATCAAATGAAAAAAATTTAAACTCTATTTTCTCAGATTTCAGTTTTTAGCTCTTCCGTCAGATTTAAAGAAAACTACAGCACCAAAAATTCTGAAATTTTGCAGAATGCAGAAGTGCTTATTCGTCATGTGTTAAAAAACTGAACCTCATATAAGTATTATATTCAGAAACTGACCACACACACGCGCGCGCACGCACTGGGAAGTATTTTTATAAAATTCTAATGAATGGTCAGATATCGAAGTTCATTTCACTAGCACAAGTCACATAAATATTCCTACAAAATTTCAGAATTTTTTGGTTCAGTATTTTTTTATAATCTTGCGTGTTTTTCATAATAATATTGTGTACGTTTACGCTATAAAATTCATCACTTCTTTCGTTTATTGTTTTTCAAAAGAACAAATTAACCGTTTTTCAAACGAATTTTTTTGCATTTATGTTAAAATGTCTTCTCTACTTGTTATTACAAGATTCCACGAAAGACTGGCTATATTTTTGTTGATGATTACAAGGAAGATAATTCATTTCTGCCCCCCACGGGGACTCGAACCCCGGTCTCTCGTTTGCCGGACGAGTGCCAGTGGAGAGGATGTTTCTACATGCATGTGTCGCCGTCTGGTGGCCTATGTTATCCACGAGCTATTAGTTGATTGCAGCTGCCGTTCATTTACGAATCCTTTCAACATATAGTCAAACCTCGTTAGTGCGTCACCCGGTTAACACGCCACTCCGCTTACCGGATCACTTCTTGGAAGTCCCAATTATCTTCAGGCAGGAATTGGCACAGCTGTGGCTTACTCCGTTTAACGAGTCACGCCGCTTATCAAGTCATATTTTTGCTCTCCCAAGAGTGACTCATTAACGAGGTTTGACTGTATATACGCTCCAAGAAAGGAATATTCTATCTGTTTCCATACCATAGTTGGCAGACAACTCATCCGGCAAACCAGCGACCTGGGTTCGAGTCCCCGTGAGGGCAGAGGGGTGAATTTTCTTCTTTTTAATCATCTCCAAAAATATAGCCAGTCTTACATGGAATCTTTTTTGCATTTGATTCGCAATTGAATGAAAAATAGTTTTTAAAGCCATTTTTTTAAAATGACTTACCGATATGTGACACCACTTAACTGTGATTAGCGTTCACTTTTCGGCGAGAAGTTAACATTTCCGGAGATCACCGTTCCTGACGCACCGAACGTCACGCCAAACTAATATTTTATAGAAATGCCAACGGTTAGCAACGTTAGCCGTCTGTGTGAACACCATGAACATTGATTGAACATTTTTTTTCACGTTTCATTGCCGGTGCGAGACGTTGTGGTGACGTTTCGTATAGTTTCTGTGATGGTGGTATTTGTGTACAGTAATTGCAGGTAAATTGCACAAATGGTTGACAATTAATGTGTATAATCGAAATTCGTTCTCTTTCATAATTTACATTGAAATCAGTAAGATTCACCATGTTCACCAATTTTTTCATTCGTTTACAAAATCCTGCTCAACATATGAAATATTCATATCTTGTGCATCAAAAATGACGTCCCTGTGAGTGCCATTTCTTTTTACGACAATAAAAACAAAATATCGCGATATTTATTTAATCCACATGAATGGTATTATGTAAGTTTCAATGAATGGACATGGATTAAAAACTTTTCAATTTAACTCACAATGACAGTAAAACTACAAAAAAATATATATGATGGAAGTTTCACCTTTATCTATTCTTATTCATCTTTCACACCATAATATTGTTTTTGATGCAGGTCAAATACTAGTCTAAGATCTTACTATTCACTTAACCCTAGTTGTCTAAAAATACAAATACAAATACTAATACAAATACAACGCCACAACAGGCAAAATGCCCAGCGAGGTGG
Organism: Pholcus phalangioides; assembly: GCF_987345545.1. NCBI lineage: Eukaryota > Metazoa > Arthropoda > Arachnida > Araneae > Pholcidae > Pholcus > Pholcus phalangioides. Next base: position 9,222,517 of record NW_028301606.1, read on the forward strand.
CTGATAAAAAGATGCCCATAAAAATATATATGATTGATAATGACGAGCAAAATGTCACCATAAAATTATTTGTGGAAAAAATGCAGATATTGCTTTTTTTTTCGAATATCAAGCATGCTGTTATGAATGAAAATTAAAACTATTATGTAATTTATATTTCTTCAGTTGCATTTAATACTCAAAAATTTTCTTGCGGCTTCAAATTAGTGTCTGATAACATGTATTGTTGGTTATAATAGGCGAGCAGTTAAGGCGACTGCTTTGCTGTTTCCACTGCTTGGTATAACTCACTTGCTGTTTTGCGTCAACCCGAGGGATGACAGCAAATTCGAAGAAGCTTACATGATCTTCAATGCCGTTCTGCAGTCATCTCAAGTAAGTTTCCTGTTAACATGTACAGGGTACAAAACAAATCGAGTCGAAAGTTACTTCTTTTCAGGCAGAAGAAAATGCGTTATCATAAACATGAGAAAAACGTTCTTCCTATTTATTTTTCCCCTCTCTCGGTGATCGAAATTATTTCCCAAATACCAGCTATCCTCGAAATTATTCACTTATTTCACCGATGAAACGATTTGCACCATGACTCTTGCTCCATCTAAAAAATAATTGCATATAGTAGGTTGTCTGCCGCAAAATATATATTTGACAATTATGTAGTTTCACCTTGAAAGATGATTACTGAAATTTTGCGACGAACATAAAAATATAACGACAGTTATTATATCGCGCACCAATATTATACACCAATTGAACAATACATGGTATGATACCATATAATGCCCATTTTCTGGCTGTAAACCAGTTTTTAACAAATAACCAATTTTACTTCAAGAGTTAGAAGTGATAGTTCTATTTTTATTTGATAGGTGTGAGGGTCGAAGTTGAATTTATAATGATAGTATAATTAGACAGAGGTGTGGAATATAGAAAGTCTATTTTTAGAAGATTTTCCTCCCGTCATTTTTTTATTCTTATTTTTTTGCCAGTTTGTAAAATATATCTCCCGTATATGCCAGAAACGAAATTTCATACTTAATTTTAATGGCACGCAACTAGAAAAAGTTTGAAGAATATTGACTTCAAAACTGCCGCTGTGGTAGTCGAATGGTCATAGTGAAGGATTTGCATCGCGCGGTCCCGGGTTTGAACCCCACCGTAGCCAAAGTGGTGGTCGGGTGAAGTTGATTTTCTGTGGTTCCCAACTTCGAGGCGCGAATGCACAAAGGCCTCGCCACAAAGTGCAACAGACCTGCAAACGGTACAAATGTAATTCAATGATTACACTTCACTCACTTAACTTCTGAAATATAGATGGCGGCACTGAAAAATCAGACACAACACTAGATACGCACTCAAACTGTTAGGTACTTACACTTCCGGCACAATTCAATAGGTAGTAAAGTGTCCATCCGGTCGTGCTCGGTTTGAAAAAGAAAGGTTTCAAAGCTTCACAGATTCATAATTGTGAGATAACAAAAATATTGATGCAGTTCAATATAGAATGTCCATTGGTAAATTTCCACATGTCTCGAAAAATGCTGAAAAGTTTTTTAGGCTACCCTTCAAGGTTTGAAGAACTACTGTCCGAGGTATTAGTGATAGAAATACATGATTTCTGCCCCATTTACTAGCAAACAAAAGTCTAAAAATGTTTCAATCAGGACTCCCAAAACTTACAAAAAAAGAAAAAAACAAGAATTTCAATCACATATATCTCGATGGATTCCCATCCAAAATCTACAAACCAGTTTCCTTGAGTATGGTAGGAGAAGCCACAAATCACACTGAATGCCGTTTTTTCGATTCGGGAACAGTATAAAAAATTTATTTCCTCCAATCATAATTTTATAAATAAATTAAAATTGTGGAATTTTTAATAAACTAAAAATAACATAACAAAGCTCAGTTGTCTTATATTCCAAGTAATTTTCCTTTTTTTTTTCAGATTCAATTCGTTTCGCACACTGAATGTATTTATTTACAATTTAACACCGTATTTATCCTCTCTCGATTTGAATATTAATTTATAAAATTGAAAGAAAAAAATCTATAGCTTTTCACCTCCATCAAATACAAATTCTTACATAAATACGGCGGATTCAGGAAATATTTGCTGCACCATCAGTAAACACCACTAGATAAAAACAAATTTGATAGAAAGATATGCATTTCAATTCAAATTGCTTCATTCGTGAAAAATCTTCTTTAATTAAAGATTAGAACTCTCTATGCGTAGAAATATATAGATTAACATATAAATGCTTTGGTACACATTCGAATGAAGTAGTTCATAAAATGTAATCATATTACGCAATAATATACACGCATAGATATATAACAACTTGAATAGGTTTCACGTTTATGTATTCATAACCTCCTACACAAGACTAATTCAACATGATATGAACTAATATGCAAGTTCTATGCAAGGAAAACAAAGGTAAAATTGATCTTTTAATAGAATCGCTGATGTTTGAAAGAAATACATCATCTATCTTATTTACTTTCTACCATCATTTGCTTTTTTGTTTAGCTTATAAGTATACTTTCCAGTGAATACAAAACGATATCAAAGCAATGGTAAATAGAAAACGGAAATTTGATCTGATATGAATTATAGAAAATAAATTGAAAAAAATAAAGACGTTATCATTGTTTTTTTACTTTGAAATAGTTCTTCTAGATAAGAAATATTGAATTCAGATCCAATTTTTTTGTCTACTTCACCTCCAATACGAAAATTCAAGGGTAAAAAATAAAATTCCGATCTGTTATCGAATCCTTTTAGAAATAGTAGAATAGTACATCGTTGGCTGAACATTGGTGGAAAAAAAAAATTGAAAAATATAAAGTTTTTTCTTCGAGAAAAAACAGCATCTCCAAGCAAATCCATGTTATCCGGTTTTTCATTCAAAATATAGCATCATATTTTGGGAAAAGGAAAAAAAAAAAAAACAGCAAATAATTTTTTTTTTTCCGTGTGGTTTTCTTTGAACTTCGAGAAACTTTTTTTTCCATTTTAGCTTTTTTGTGCATTTTTGGTTCTGGGATCAATTTCTATATAAAATATGAATGAATAATCCATCGTATTATTTTTTTTTAAATCCATGATATGGAATTTATACTTTTCCAATGATATTTTTCTAAGCGCCCTGAAATTCTTCTGATAATTGTACCGTAATTTCCTGCGTATAAATCCGCAGATTTGAATTTCGCTACTTTGAAAGAAAAGTGTATATATTATAGGCCGCAGTGGTGTATAATCCGTATGTGGTAATTTAATTCATCGGTAATGAAATCTTGAGGAATGGACATTTTGCCATATTTTCGTTGCAAAAATGACTATTTTTCAACTCGCATTCATATGCCATCTGTAAATCTTAATACCGACCTTAGAGACTTTAGAAATTGTTATTATATTGATACAAAAAAAAAAAAACCAAAGAGGCTATTGGTTATATTCGCTCAAATGTAACCCCTACGCTTATTGGTTGCATTTTTCAAGTTATATATATAAAAGAGTAATTACGAAACTTTTATAGTGTATTATACCGTATTCGTAATGCTGGCCTAAAGCATTTTCAGCAAGAGACAGAGTAATAAGAAATTTTCATTTGAACGTCATGTGCCACCTTAACATGGCAAAAACTAAAACTAAATAACTAAATCAAAAAAGGGGCATTTGTGCCGCCATTTGTTCTATTGGGAAATATTTTGCCTAAATTTGTGCTACTGACCATGTGATTTACGTCAACGTTCTGGGGACAGTGCCGTAACTAGGCAGGTGTAACAGGGTCCACTTGGAAGGGGTCCCAGAATGGTCAATTTACACCCATTCTGGGCCCCAAGAATGGGCCAGAAGGGGCCTAAATGCAAATTCTTGCACAGGAATGGCCAGTCACGGCTGTGTCTGGGGATATCCTGTACCGTTAAATACATGCCACAGCTGTCACTGCGGATTCTTTTTCCAAATGAAAGACCAGTATATTGACAAATAAAAACTGCTTGTGGTAAAAACAAAAATGGATCCCGTAAACTCTCTTGCATACAAAAATAAATAAATTTGATACTCTAATTTAATAAATATTTCTTCTTTATAGCAAAATTTTTCTGAATCGCGTAAATCACATTGATACGAAAAATATCATGGATCGATGACATATGACAAAATATCAAATTATAATATGTATACATATGTATTTGTAATTAGATATAGGGAGTATCTAAATTCACTTCATATTATGTGTTTAATATATTTTTATTACATGAAAATACTATATAAATATATATATATATACAGTTTATTTATTTAAGGTATATTTCGAAGAATAAGACATACCGTGTATTAATTTTTTGGGAACTTTCAGTACATTTATTTACTTTGACGCTAATATGATTTATTCTCTTTACAACCCTCTAGGGTATATTCGTTTCGATCTTGTACTGCTTTATGAATATCGAGGTAAGTACGTCAACTTTAATATAATGTGTTTCGAAATTTCCAATATTAAACGTGGCGGTATGTTGTAATGTGAGCTCGTTTTTGATGGAAATTTTTTATATTTATTTTTGTCTGATTTCGTGGATGATGTGAATGGTGATACAGCCCCACATACAGATTAATGTGTGTGATTAATTATGTATACTGGTCTGTGTGTCTGTGCTTATTTATTCATTTAAAATTACATGTCGTGTATTATTTACTTGCACGTGAATAGCTGCATCGATTATTTTCGTCTTCTCACAGAGATTGAAAACGCTTTCACTTCCGATAAGTATTGTTTAAAATGCTTGGCCATAGTGACGGACTAGTATCTCGAGGACCCGAGTTCGAACCCCACCGTCGACACAGTGGGGGGTCTACTAAAGTTTGCTTTCTGGGGCTCCTTGTGCACTCTCCAGGGGCTCCGCGGCCGCTCGAGGATCCAATCCGAAGGTGCATATTCACCCTCAAATGGTTGATTGCACATATCGCTGCAAATAAGTCTGAAAAATATGATATTTGTTTTGAGTGAAGTGTTAGTTGTGCACTATCTAAAACAACCCTATGCCGCCTTCACGATTCAACCACACATTCTATGATCAAAAATGCTTGTTCAGGTGCCTCATACCACATTTTAAAATTTGTCACATGAATCACCCTGTATATGGAAATCCATTTTTGTTTTGATTTCATATTTATTGCATTGAACAGTAGATTTTTATTCCTTCCATTACAACACACCACAGGCGTATACAGTTCTTTGTTTACAGCAGTTTTTCGATTCGTTGATGTATTTGAAAACGTTATTGTCGTAAGATCAATGAAGTGTAACTCGATCAATTTCAGGTGAGGACCGCAATACGCAAGGCTTACGTCCGAGCAGCGCTGAGGCGCAATCCCAACCACCGTTACACGTGGAAGTGTCGCAGCACCAGGACGTCCAACTCGAGCACCTTCGTGACGAATTGCGAGATATCGAACGCCGAGAACCTGATCGTCAGATGTCCGCCTACCCCAAAGTCGCTTCTGCTCATGCGCAAAGAGGTCCGACTCGAGAAACCTCAAACGGTGTTGAAGAAACATTCCAACCATCAGGTCTGCTACAACGGCATCGAAGCAACCGAAGTGTAGACCAATTAGTCTCTTGATTTCGAAATGATAAAGTTGCCAAAAACAAATAAAAGATACAAATAAAAAAATAAAAAAAATCGAAACTTTTCTTCAACCTAAATGCATTTCCACATCCAGATATGCAAATGAGGCTTCAATCACCCCCGTAGTTTGGTTTCTTTTCAAGAATCTGCCCGCGGGAAAAATAAAGACGGATACAAGTTAATTAATTAGAACGAAGTAAGCTCCTTTATTTCGAATGTTTTATTCCCTCCAGAAACCAAATTCATTAGAATTCAGATCTTGTACAGGGTGATTCTCTCTCGTTACCAGACCAGACCAGAATTGAACTTTAAGCCGATTCCCAGCCCGCGAGGGCCAACTGCCAGCATAAAAACTGGCCAAGAAGGCCTGTGAAGAAAAAAATTTGGGCCTCTCGTTAGAGGCCCAAAACTTTCGTTTATAAATAGTTATTTTATGAGGATAATGGCTTGAAAATTTACAGTGTTCCAGAACTTTTTTCCGCCAAAATAAGAGGAGAGATATTGTACGTCAACATTTTTTTTTTTTGTAATCAGTCCTAGGACTGAAATCAAATTTTTGGTCAGTAAACGTTATGAGATGTAGGCCTCTGGTGCCAAAAAATGGTGTTAAAAATGTCGTAAAACATCCCAAATGTTAACTCTTGAAACGTGACATACAGGGCTGCAGGGGGGGGGGACAGGCGGCTGCCTCGGGTGCAGGACCAGATTGGGCAAAAATTTCACGCTTTTCCGCATAACATTACAAGGGAGTGCTAAAATGCGTGTTAGCCCCGGTTGACCAAGCATTTGTTTTGTGGCCCTGGTGGCATATACAGTAAAACCATCTCTTTTACGGCCATCCACGGGACAAAAAATTCATCCATAAAAGATGGGTGACCGTGAATAATCAGGGGTGTGAGACGCATGCTTGCATTATACAATGGGAAATTATTATTTTGCTGTAAAAGAGGGTTGACCGCATCTGAGAGTTGTCCGTTAAAAGGGTTTTACTGTGTGTGTGTATATATATATATCGCCCCCCCCCCTTCTTTGGAATTGCTTGTGATAAAAAAAAGTCCCTCTCTATTAACAGTATTTAAGATTTTCCTGTCGCATAATATTATTATCCTCATAATTCGAGAGAGGTTGCCATATTTTGGTGGCTTCTGAAGTGGGGGGAATGCGCGTATAACGGAATAACGGTTTCATACTCCAGGTTCCATTGGAAAAATTGTTCGTCTTGACGTATACAGTCTCATTTCAAGGTTAGAGTCAAGGACCGTGCATACACTTTAACTAAACGATGTAAGACAGGTCATAGTTGATGCTGAAAACAGCCTTCTGCATACAGATTTCCTTTAATGATTTCTAGAAATTTCAGAACCCTTTCGCGAAATTTCAAATTTTCATTCGAATTTTTGTCCCAGAGCTGTTCCCAGCGTCTGGGCTGATACTCGAGATATCAATTAATATCACTCATTTATTCAACCCTTGTCCTCAGGTCGGAGTAAATTAGTATTTATTTACAGCTATAACAAATAATGTATATATGAGGATGTATTTAAATTGCATACTTATAAATCAGTACATATGTTTTATGCTACTACTCCTTGAGCGAGAGAGGAATGGAGAAAGCAATAGGTCAAGACTTACCCCAGACTTTCGTCATCTTCCGCTCCTTCCACTTTCCTCCAAAAAAACCCAGGACAACCACCTCTCATCAAGACCTAGTTCGTTCTGTCTCTTTCATCCACCTTCTCTCGTCCAATTTCCTCCTGTTTCCCTCTCATTGGTTCCGTCTCCTAAACGTCACATCCCCTCCCCTTTGGGTCCCAGACTACAATCCCTTACTGGAATCTCGCTGCCGCCCCGATGTCTACATACCAATGATAAATCCATCTGCCACTCCTTCTCAAGGTACCACTGCCCAAAGGGCAGGGTCAATTCTGAGAATCTGCAAAGGCGTTGGAGGTAACACCTGTGCATATAGGTGCCTCACCTATTTCTATACACGATATCTGAATAAAAGTCCAACCCAGTTCCCAGACTGTCTGGCGTCGTAAATAAAATTATATTCTAAAAGGCTTCATTAAAATTTAACTACAAATTAATGTAACAAGTTAGCGAGTAGCTTGTTACATCTTTTGAAAATTTCGAAATTTCATTTGCCTTTGGTGAGTGATGGCGTTAAAGACTTTTTTTTTTTGCATAGTAGATTCGCTAAGTTGTTCCATTGTAAGGGGTGCATTTGTTGTCCTTTGATGGGCCACTCACACAAACAAAGAAATCAGCAAAAGTTATTTCTCTCATAGCAGAGCATTCATTTTTGGAATTTTTTTTGGGTTTTTGATACTCAAAAAATGCATTATACACATAAATGTCAATAAATCCTTATTTTATTCAAATTTTCGATTTTTTAAAAAATAAATAATTAACTTTCAATTCCGTCTTAGCCAAGATGATGCAGGTTATATTAATGTGCACACACACACACACACACACATATATATATATATATATCACATTTTAACAGAATTTTATTGCTAAATTTTATGTCAAAACCACAGTTTCCCCGGAAGCACTTTCTCCTGAGAGACATTTATAAAAAAAATGACCAAAAGTTCAACTTTATGTGCTGATGAAAGCATCCATACATCATATTTCCAAATCAAAACGAACACAATCCTTTAATTCTGCGTTTAATCAACTCCCTGAGATTAAAAATAATTTTTACAGTGAGGAAAAGCAACCAACCACATTTGTGCATGTAGGGTCTAGAAAGGATAAACTCGGAAATATGGTTGTCCAAAAGATTTCACCTCCTTTACGATCACGGACGAAATGTTTCGTCCAAACTCCAGTGGAAAAAATGTCATTCAATTCCATGTGTTTACTTTCCTCCCTCATCGTCGCGAAGTTTTATTGTAACCCTACGACGGAAGTTTTTTTTTTCATCTCGTTTTTTCTACACTCCTGTTAGGGATTACCCCCCCCCCCCACATGTATCTTTCTACTATATACATGTAAGATCGAATGGAACACGTTGGGTGAGGGTGAAAATGGATTCTGCATTATGTATTACACTTTTTTTTATCTATTTTTTTTTCTTTCCCTTGATCTTCCTTTTTCTAACGTATGGTTAGTTTAGGACAAAGTTACCAGATTTATCGCCTGTCCTTAAGATAGAAATCATTCAAATTTGTTGCAAAAGCTTGTACGTGAAGAGGATTAAGCCGTTAACGTCAGACATTGAGAATAATTCAGAATCCCCGAATAGTATGCATGTGTCCCAAATATGTTTTTGACCACCGAAATCGCATTATCTTAAGTCGAAAGACTTGTTTCTTCGAAGGCTTATTGGAAGAGAAAACTTTTACAAAATGTGCAATCAAATATTTCAAAGGCACCAATGTGCCAGAGTGATCTCATGTCTGCCACACGCTTGGGAATGAGATTAGAGTTTCGCAGCACCTCTGGCTGTCACGAGGATTATCGGCGTTCTAGGCGGTACATTTATTGAAAATGACAACCCAATTAATACACTCAATATGAGTTTATCCTCGAAATGTCTTGCGGTACTTTTGCAAAAGTAAACTATGGAAAGGTAATATTTTAAACGTGAAGAGATTGATACTATTAATGGCGACGCTTCGAAGAGAATAGTGTTTCAAAATTTGGTGAAGTGCATTTGAAAACTATTTTTAGCATTGATTATAATCAGATTTAGAATTTGGCACCTGGAAGATTTCAAGTCATTAGCACAGTTGAATAATGTATTAATTGACAAAAGTGCGTGGTGCCACTATTGAGAAGGGGGTATTAATGCTGTGAGATATATCCGGCAATTACAACATAGTATAATAGAATAAGGGTAAACGTCAGCATACCGGAAATATAACAAAAAAAGCGTTTATATATTTATAAAAAACTATACGTAGTAGACGCTCGTTATAACGAGTGGCGTGAAATATCCATAAACATTTCCCTACTTCAATTATGTTATTTTTTATCTAAATCAGTCATTCAGTTTGTTTGAACTTGACATTTGATGCTCGGAGAAAATAGGTTATGAAGCCCATAAGGTTTAGAGATAAAGGAAACCCAATGGTTCACTAGCGCCATCATTGGAAACTTTGCTTACCATTCCAATTTATTTTTCACATGGTCGCTAACTCCAACTTCCCCGTGATTGATTTTTTTATCTCATCCTAAATTTCATTTGCACGATTTCACTTGATTTCTTGTATGGGCGAAAACGGCAGATGCAAGTGAACTTATTTTGCTGCATGCAGAAGAAATAAATGTAGGTTTTGGCAATGACATAGAATTTTCGTAAGTGGAATGCACATACTGCATTGTATTAATCATTTAAATTGTGTGTGGTTTCTACACATTTATATTGCAATATTGTAACAGATGAAAGGATGTCTTTTCATTTCATCAATACAATACACAATTTCCCTCAGAAGCTAAACTTCGTGATTTTTTTTAAAAACGTTCGATATAACCTTTATATAAAACGTTCGTTTTCCGTGAAACGAAGAGGTTCGTTATAACGAGTGTTGACTGTATCATGGATGTGACAAACTTGTGTGTGATTGTAATATGTTTATAATTGTAAAATATGCCCTATATTTACACGCTTGAAATTCGATGTCTTCTTTCTGAAAAACGACCGTCCCGACAACATCAGTGTTGTCACGTGACGGGAATGAAATTGTGACTTGTCCAAGGAGCTTTCAATATTTATATCGTGGGTGAAATGATTTTTTTCTAAATACTGTCTAAATATTGGTCGTAATGCTTTAATTCCTTGCTGATACCATTGATCATTCGTATGGACTTCATTTGTGGCGGTATTTGTCTCGTGATGTGTGTATGTCATTTTACTTCTTGTGGTGCATGAGACAGACGTATTACATATTAACTATATTAACACTAATGTCTATCATGAAGTCTGATCGAATTAAATAAAACAAGATTGTGTACATACGTATATGATATATATACGGAATATTATACGAGTGATTTATATGAATCGCCATGATCTTAATGCATTTCTTCTTTGTAATTTTTATTTATTAATAAAGAATATTCATATGTCATCAGTATTTGGATTTCTCTTGTGTACAAGGATTGTTTCTTTTACTTTTATTTATTTGTTTTGACTAGTGATTACATGATCACAAATTGTGATCGTAGCGGTTCGTTGCGTGACTTGGGTCCACCGTACATCCCTATAAAAACCGTGAAAGTTCTTCTCGTTAAGTGGATACGTTTTCAACTTCTAAACCGCATATGGAGATTTCAAACACAAAATCGAGTGACCTAAAAATAAGACTGCTTTATCCCTTTAGTATCTACTGGACTTCAAAACTTATGTCCGTTATATATTCTTATGGACGTTTGAGATATGTCCAGCCTGCTTCAATGTATTCCAAGGTTGGTCATAGGCTAGTAGTGTGACCGCTGCCCCCATTGGCAATGATTGTCAAATGTCGGAGGCTTGAAGTTATTGGAAGGCTGGTCGAAGAGAACGACCAGACCTTCCAGACTCTACCCAAAGTCAGAGGAGTAATCTTGCTTCAAATTTTCCAATCCATCTGATCATACGTTGGTCGAAGAAAGCCAACAGTCGCAAGACGCGCTGTTTATTATTGTGTTATCGAAGCATATATTAGCCAAGACACATTGGTCTAGGCTGGGGCCAGTGTGTAGCCAGCCTATGTCACTGGAGCTTCATTGAAGCTGGGAAAGGCAAACATTCAAAACACACATTTGCGAATAACTATTGAACCAAGCTATGCATGATGAGTGTGGCCTTAGCTTAATGATAAAATACGAACAACCGGGGTATCAAGGGTTAGCCCAAAATATTTATCCCTTTAGCGTTCAGAGACGCTAAAGGGACGCCAAACGAAAATGAAAAAAATTCATTCCAGCTCTTCCTATTTCTTTTACCACTTTCCTCATTATCGCGAAGCTTCAATATAACCCTATGAACGGAAGTTTTGTTTTTCTTTTCCTCTCCGTACTTTTTATACACCTGTTTAGTAATTTCCTCCCATATAATGCATCTTTCCACCATATATTTGTAAAAGAAACAAAGAGAAGGTGAGGGCGAAAGTTAAATCTACTGTATTCATTCTTCCTTCTATTTCTTACGAACAGGAAAACCTGTTTCTTTAGTTTTATTTATGTTAATACTTCAAATACAGATCATCCAAATTTGTTGCTAAAAGTATGCACATGAAGGGAGTTTAACCTTTTTATATAACAAAGCAATGAGACCCGTATCCTTTTAAAGCTCTGCACGAGAGAATTTGAGCTTATGAACCATGAGTTGGATGAGATTGAACCTGGTGTTAAAGGATAGCTTATAAATCTTTTGTTCATACTATAGGATGCATATCCTATATCTATGTATATCCCCTAGAATCTAGAAACAAAATTAGGTAGGCAACTGTGAGCGTGACGATTTTTGAAGCAAAAAATTTATAAAACCTAAATAAAACCACTTCAGTAATAAGCGGCAAAAATTAAAGAAAATTGGTATCGGCTGGTAAGTCTTACTGAGAGAGAGAGACAAATTCTACGATACAAGACTTGTTATTAAATATCCGAGGAGCTGGTTACAGTCGGAGACACAGCCCAAATAACTTCAATTATATTTTCATACATGAAGATGTATTTAAGAAACGAACATCGTCCGAGAAGAAAACCGAAGCAGCGCAAAGTTGCCAAAAGAACGTATAAACAATGTAGATTCCACGACTGCGTCGCGTGAAATCATTTCAAATTAGATTCCTTCCAACAACTGTCAATTAAGTGCCTGTATTATATAGGCAAAAGATCAGAAAACATACAGTCGAGTCCAAAATTTCCTATCCTTCACTGCTTCCATCGCTTTCATACGATGTCTTCAGTGGTCATCAATCAACATTTCACTCATCCGTTGATGATTTGAACTGATTTTGAAGATGCAGTTCATGAAATGATGTATATATATGACACACATTAAAAAAAATCTAGTTCTTTTTTCTTTCATTACTTTTCTATTGTCTAACAGACTTGCTTGTAGTGTATTCCGTCTCCCCTTTTTTTTAATTCTATTCGATCTATGCATCGTCTGAGTTTGAGTATCACCTATCTTTCACAAAAGGAAAATGAATAAATTCTATGTTATTGCTAACAAAAAAGGGAATTCTTTTTCGTTGCTAAGAGGTCAAAGGTTGATGTATATATTTAATCATCAATTTCGTGCAAACATATGGAATACAAATATACTAAAATATGGATAGATCCAACAATACCTCATTCACTGGAAACGTAATGACTAAAGATTGCAGACAGAAGATTGAATATCCCTCGGTTTTGACCAAAAATCCATATAATGTTGAAGTATATAAATATTTCACCAACAATCGCAAGCAAGCAAAAATACAGTAAATAACATAGATCTCGTTGAAACAAAGAATGCATTAAGCATTTGAGCACAATATTTTGATACTAGAAATTCAACTGCATGCTTTTTAATCTTTTGCTTGCATAATATAGGCACTGCAGTAGCAATGAATTGGGTATCATTGCTTTATCCACCGATACCACCACATCTTGGTAACGAGGGCAATGACAACTGCAGACAAAGCAGCAGACTGAAGCAATCAGACTGTCTTGTATAATTTCATAACACTTGATGTTGGCATATAAGAGGCGTTCCAAAATGGTCAACGCTAGTTCCTAAGACACCCTCGCCCAAAGCTAAGCCAACGGGGCATAATTAGAAGAGAAGAGCTTCTCGGTGCTGCTATATGTAAAGCCTTTTAATCACGGTCATCCCGGTAAATTGCGATGATATCAATCCTAGGATTTTAATGAAATGAATCAGTACTTACTAAACACTAATATAACTGGCATCTGTCATGGAAAGGCAATTACAGAGACAGACATGCACATGCCACGACTAATGTATTATGATGGTCATTGTCATAGCCCCCTGCAGACAGGACGTCCTCCTACTCACACATTTGTTGTGACAAGATAATGCCCCGTCGGATCTTCTAGGAATGAACCGTCATCTAAATCTAAGAATATACGTATAGGAATGATTAAATATTCTCAATATATTACTCTCATCTGGATATTTTGTGATCGTGATTGCTCTCGAGGTGTCCAGTTCAATGAGTGCGGTGTATCCGAATATTCCCGAACTCCATATTTGAAATCCATATTTAAATTCAGTCACCATGGGAACATTATTCGGGTTCGTGCCGAATGTGAGATGACGTCACGTCAGAATCGATGGCGAATGTATGGCCGGACCACGATAAGAATTAAACTCTTTCTCTCTCTCATTCTTGCCAGATTCGCTCTCGCTTTCCTACCTTTTATGGAAATAGTTGCGAAAAGTCGTCTTCTCTCTGATTGGCGAACTTCCTGCTCTTTCCCACGTATACACTGAAAGAGATTAATTCCAAAGTCTCGGAAAGAACTTTCTAGATATTTACTTGGACGTTTCAAGTTTCAGATTCGTATATTAGAAATATTTTAAAGAAGAAAATACTTTCCACTTCACTTTTCGTTATTTATACTCGGTAAATATCGATTTCTATGGTTTCAAATAAGTATAATACAACATTTTATATAAATTCTAATTATACAAGGTGGTCAAGAAGCCCTGACCCCTTTTGAAAAAGTACTTTAAAAAGATATTAAAACGACAGAAACAAACGGCTCGAAGCAAATCAAAGAGAAATTTATATATATATATTTTTTACTACAAAATTTCTAAATGTGTACCTCCAGTGATGCGAAGGATGTCAAGCCTATACTATAGCACTTCTCGCCATGTTATTTGTACAATGAGTGTTAGAAAGAATAGAAGTAAAGTAAATGGAAATACAACGGAACTTTGAAATTTTCTCTTTTAAATGCTTTGTTAAACCGTTTGTCTCTATCTTCAAGAGCTTTTTTTTTAAACATTTTAATAATATTTTTTGCAAAACAGGTTACGGCTTCTGAACCACCCAAAATGTTATGCAAGTACGTATATGAAGGTTTTTAACAACTGGCTGTTGCGAAGATGAATTTTTTGGAAGAGAGAAAATTCAACTGCCTTTTCAGGAAATCGAACTCACGTCCTTTCACTTTCTGGGTGAACAACCTGGACCACTAGACTCTAAAAAGGCACAAGTTTCTCAATCATTCCTTGGGGCTCGTGTGCACTGACGGGAACCGTACATGGACGGCTGGACCTGACTCGGGTGAAGCTCACAACTGCTGACGCTGCCACCAAATGGTTAGTTATGCAAGGATGACGTCACTCTTAAGTCACCATCTGGTGGCAGCGTTAGCAGTTGTGAGCTTGGCCTGAGTCAGGTCCGGCCGACCATGCACGGTCCCGTCCAGTGCACACGAGCTCCAAGGAAAGATTGAGAGATTCGTTGCCTTTGTAGACAAGTAGTCTAGGGCGTGGGTTCGATTCCCCGCAAAGGCAGTTGAATTTTCTTTCTTTCCGAAAATTCATCTTCGCAACAGCCAGCCGTTGAAAATCTTCGTATGGTAGCGGAGAGTGACGTCATCGTTGCATAAGTACGGATATAAAAAAAATCCAATTAAAACGTTCAGTGACACAACGGCCCAACAGAGATAAAACAAATAAATTATTAATTACGGGTTTTTTGATTAATACTCGCATCCATTTTACTTCCATTCTTTATTACACTCATTCTACAAATAACATGCACTTCAACATGCCAACTTCTTCTTCTTCTTTCATGCCCACAAGTCTTTTGCACACTTCTTTCGGAATTCCAGACTGCGGTCTCCGGCCCTTGTGTGCCACTGGGCGCACGTGCAATTTTTCTCCCTAGTCATTGAATTCAGTCACCCATTTTTGTCGAATGGCATGTACGTTGCATCGAGTTGATGGCTGTCTTGATGGGGAGAACGACGCGAGTGATTCGAAATTTGTGAGCACGGGGCAAGGGGAGCCACCATAAATCTTTGCCAACTTTTCCGACACAACTCTGCCTCTTTTGAGGTAACGGAAGTAAAGTGCTTTGCATCAGTCCGGGGTGTTGTGAGCGTTTCTATCTATCTACAAATAACATGACAGGAAATGTTATGTAATCTTGACATCATCTGCGCCGCTGAATGTCCATATGTAAAAATTTTGTAACAAGTAAAAAAAAAGAAAAAATTGAACTTTTACTTCAAGTGTTTTTAAGACGTTTTTCCTCTACCTTTAACCGTTTCTTTTTAAATGGGTCTATTGGATTATTGGACCACCTTGCATGATTGTTGATTGAGAACGAATCTCTAATACTTACGCGTGGAGTTCGAAACAAAGTTAATGTCTTGAGTGAGACGTCCCTGTGTGCTAGCCGAGTTTTGAGTTGTCCCAGGGAAAAAATAATATACAGGGTGTCCTGTAAGTGGTAATACTGCCTTTATCTGTTCAACCGTTTGTCGTAGAGATATGGTTCCAATTTGGATAAATTGCTCAAAAAGACTTGAAAATTACCTTGTACCAGTTTTGAGATTGAAAATGCTGTGTGCCATAAAATAAAAAATTTTAATTTTTAATAAGTCCCATTGTCTTCAAATTTCTAATAAGAAATTTTTTGCCCCGTATCCCCGAGGCCAACACAACAAAGAAAAATCCATGTTTCTAAGTGCAATATTCGTTTTGATATTTTTGAATTCAAAAATCGGACGAAAGTTATGAAAGAACAGCAAAGACTAACGGGCAACGCTGCTTTCCCTCATTTATGCTGTCCTTTTTTTTCCGATTTTGAATTCAAATAAATCAGCGCATACTACTTACACACTTATTACATTACACATTACACACTTATTATATTACACACTTATAAACATGGAATTTTTCGGTGTTGGCTTCAGGGATACAGAGCAACCTTCTTATTGGAAGTTTCAGGACAAGATGAATTTAAACTTTTTATTTTGTGACACACTATTTTCACTACTAAAACTGATGTAGGGTAATTTTTGAACGCGTTTTGAGTACGAAGTACGAAAGCCTGGATAACCAAGCGGAGATCGAGATGTTGTTCGGAAAGAAAATTCACATTCCTCTGTGGGGAATCGAACCACCAATCTCTCACTGTCCGGGCGAGTGTTCTAACCATTTATCCAGGTTTATCCATTTATCCATGGTTATCCAGGCTTTCGTACTTCGTATGAAAAGCGGAAAGTGACATCGTTTCTCTCTATATGTCGCCATCTGGGGGCTAACGTCGTAAGGGCTATTAGCTGAGCTTGGAGGCTGTCCATGCGCAGTCCCGTTCAGCATTCATACATATGCTCTAAGGATTTAAAATGTCTGTCCTCTGTAGTTCAATGGTTAGAACACTCGCCCGGACAGTGAGAGATTGGTGGTTCGATTCCCCACAGAGGAATGTGAATTTTCTTTCCGAACAACATCTCGATCTCCGCTTGGTTATCCAGGCTTTCGTACTTCGTATGAAAAGCGGAGAGTGACATCGTTTCTCTCTATGCGTTTTGAGTATTTTTTTTAATTGGAACTATACCTCAATTACATATATCACTCAATTATATAATGCTAATTATATCACTCACTTGCTCACCAAAAATTCCCTCACTTACTTCATATGTCACTCACCCACTCATTAGGTAACACGCTCACAATGTCTCTCACTATGTCACTCGATGACTCTCTTAGTATGCCGGTCACTCATCTGATCTCTAGATAACTCATTTACTCTCTATATAGGTTACTCACTTTTTCCATTCTCTCACTAGGTCACTCATTCTAGCATAAACTCACTAGGTTGTTCACTCACTAAGTCGCTGACGCTGTTCCTCCCTGACGAGTTCGCTCATTCTGTCACACGTGCTCAATCACAAAGTCACTCGCTCTGTCATACACTCAACCACCAGGTCATGTACTTTCTCACTACGTCACTCATTCTGTGAATAGCTCACTTAAGGCCGTATTCACCGACATGGTTTAAAATAGTCACAATTTTTTGATACGAGATCCACACGGATTGCTTAAATTCAAGTTTTTAACCAATCAATGTTGATCTCTTGTCCAAAAATTGTGACTATAGTTTAAACCATGTCGGTGAATACGGCCCTCACATCCCTGTCTACCACTACTTTAACGCACACCAACTTCGGTCATATATCGCCGTACTGCAATTTCCAACCAGTGGAGTTGGGTGGGAAATGAAGGCATCATCGATCGGTGGTCGCACAGGATCGGTAGGTAAAGAACTTGATTCCGATGTTCTTTGGCCAGATTTGAACCCGTGGAACTTGACGGTAACCTTCATAGTGGAAGAGGAGCACTTTACCATTTCTCCACTCGGGTGCTCAGTCTACCACTGGGTCGACATAATGTCACTCACTCCCTAAGTCACTCTATCTCTAGGCCAATCATTCTGTCACTCACTCAATCATTAGTTTGCTCTCTCAACAACATTAACCACTCTGCCACTCACTCACCAACTACTGAACCATTTATTGATTCACTCACTCAGTCATTCCTCGCTCGTTTACTGGCTCACTGAATCGTGTCGAACTGAACTGTTGTCGGTGAAGTTTCCTAGCGGTGAATTTTCTTAGCACCGAATTACATAGCGGTGAATTTTCCGTAAACCTAGCTTATTTCAAGATATTTTTTTTTTCGAAATTCCTGAGAAAATAGGAATATTATCTGAATCATATCATTTTCTCGGTTTACGGAAAATTCGCCGCATGCAATTCACCGACAACAACTCATCGCTAGGAAAACTCATCGCTAGGAAAATTCATCGACGGAAAATTCACAGCTGAAAAAATTCACCCACAGCAGTTCGACACGAATAAATGAATTAAGCCAGTAAGTGAGCGAGGAATGACCGAGTGAGTGAATCAATAAATGATACAGTAGTTGGTGAGTGAGTGACAAAGTAGTTAGAGTTGTTGAGTGAGCATACCCGTGAGTAGCATATTCAAATAAGAGACACATTAAAATTAAAAATCTCGATTCTTAATTTCTGTTATATAATTAATTTAAATTTCTACTAAAGGGTGAGAAAATAAAAGGGTTTTTAAACCGCATTTCTCTCCTATTTTATCAGGAATTTCGAGAAAAAAAAAAGACCTTGAAATAAGCTAATGGTCCCATTTTCTGTCGACCCCATGATTTTCATTCCTTATTCAATTTTCTTCCATTAGAATTTCCATGAAGGTTTAATTACATCTTTTACAAAAGAAGAGGAGAAAAAAATATATTTCAATGAGAAAGATGAATGGTGATAATGAAAGAATGATGATAATGTATCATAAAAAAAGAGTCAAAATTAATTTAATTTCATTATTTCGACTTTTCAATCAGCATATGTTGGCGGCCACACCGTTTCAAACGAATAAAAATGTACCATGGATGTAAAAAAGAAATGTTTATGGATTTAATTGGATACTTTTCCTTTCAAATTAATGCCGCAATGCGTACGTACAGTGTAAACTCTCAGCATGCAGTCAATTCGTGATAAGTCGAAATCCGATAACTCGAATATCTGTTTAACTCCTTACCGGTCATAACGGCCGGAGACGGCCGAGATGGAGGACGGAGGGGGGGGGGGGGTTGAGTATGTAAGAGATTAAGCTATGCCGGAGTCTCCAGCCTAAATTAGGCCCGTCCGCCACACTGTTAACCCGTTAACTGTTAACCGTTAAACCCGCACTGTACGGTCCCCTTGAGTGCACACGAGCTGTGTAGTCTAAGTGGTCTAGGTCGTCCAACCGGAAAGTGAAAGGACGCGGGTTCAATCCCTCGCAAAGGCAGTTGAATTTTCTCTCTTTCCTCGATATATCTTTGCATCAGCCAGCTGTTAAAAACCTTCATAGGGATAGTGGAGAGTGACATCATCCTCGGATATAAGAGATTATTGTGAAAGGGCAGGGAGGGATGATTGACAACTCGTGTCAGCGGCAGGAACGACAAGGACAAGCGTAGGCTCCCCATCAATTGGAGTTAAAAAGCTTCACTGAAGCTTCACGGTAAAGCTCATTGTTGTGTTTGTAAAAATGCAATATAGGAAGCGAAAGTATGGGGAAAGGGATTATGTGAGCAGTAAAAGTTTAGATGAGTCCATTTCAGAAAGCAAAAGTAGGTTAATTTCACGGACCTCCTAGTATCCTTCAAGGATCTGTAAAGGGTTAAGTCGAAGTTTTGAACCTTTTCTGCATTTTAGAGTTAAAATTTTCTAAAATAAAATAACATTTAACAATAGAATGTGTGTGTAGGCTACAGCAATAGAATGTAGGATTTGGCTGTATAATTTAGCATTTAGCATTATAACTTAGCAGATTCATTATTCTGCTTTCAAAAAATGGATGAATTCCCTCACGGAAGAAGGACCAAAAAAAGGAGACTGTCATAAATTCTTTCATTTTTTGACAGGAAACGTATGCACTCAATTTATAACTGGTTCCATTTATACAAGTATCGTGCAAGCGTCCGTTTCCATAATACAGTATATGTAGTACGTCTAGTTTATTTCAAAATATCCTCATTCCAAAAATTACACTGCTGGCCACCGTAAATGCAACACCCTGAAGGAAGCATGCAAATAATATGAAATTTACAACATGCATTAGCGGAGGTGAGATATGCAAATGATTAGAATTTTAGCGCAGACGCACATCACGCGCGCCTGTGGCGCCACTTCAAAGCGCTATTTAAGGCTTGGAGATTTCGACGATTTGAAGTACGGCAATTGTGTTTTTCTTGTGGTTTTTTCAAAAAAACGATCAATTATGCCTCGCAGAAAACAGCGATCATCTTTTGATCAAGTATCCGAGTTCGACAGAGGAAGGATTGTGGATTATCTTTCAGGGAAATCGGTAGTCGTGTTGGACGAAACCAAACAACTGTAATGCGGATATGTGATCGTTGGATGCAGGAGGGTACGACGGACCGACGTGTTCGATCGCATCCACCTCAGTGCACCACTTCACGTGATGACAGGCATATTGTGCGTATGGCAGTGACGGATCGCTCAGCCACATCACGAACCATAGCACAGCACATTCAGTCTGTACCGCATCATCCAGTGTCTGCGCGTACCATTCGACACCGTTTACAGCAGAGTGGTCTGTCCGCAAGACGTCCATTGCTTCGTCTACCCTTGCGCAGAACCACAGACGTCTCCGCCGCCAATGGTGCGATGAAAGAAGGATGTGGACGGCACAATGGAATGAAATTGTCTTTACTGACGAGTCACGCTTCTGTCTGCAGCACCACGATGGTCGGATTCGAGTCTGGAGACACCGTGGAGAGAGGATGCTGAACAGCTGCGTTATGCACCGCCACACTGGTCCTGCACCGGGTATTATGGTATGGGGCGGTATTGGATATCACTCTCGCACTCCTCTAGTACGCATTGCCGGTACTTTAAAAAGCCAGCGCTACATCTCCGAGGTGTTGGAGCCAGTTGTCCTTCCTTACCTTCAGGGCTTGCCCACAGCCATATTTCAACAGGATAATGCGCGACCACACGTGGCACGCATTGTCCAAAGGTTCTTCGTCAATCGCCAGATTGAATTGCTTCCCTGGCCAGCTCGCTCTCCGGATCTTTCGCCGATAGAAAACATGTGGTCCATGGTTGCTCAACGATTGACCCAGATTACATCCCCAGCTGCCACACCAGATCAACTTTGGCAATGCGTGGAAGCTGCTTGGTCTGCTGTACCCCAAGAACACATCCAAAGTCTCTTTGAATCAATGCCGAGGCGTGTGGCAGCGGTGATCTCCAACAATGGCGGCTATTCTGGCTACTGATTTCGGCAGGAACCACACTTCACAGAAGTCTATAAATTTAATCATTTGATGCTTGGTCAACATATTATCTACAAAATAAATATTGTTACGATATCTCTTGTCTTTCTTGGTGTTGCAATTTGGGTGGCCAGCAGTGTAAATATGATTAAATTAGAGAACGTTACCTTTTCGAATTTCTTCATTTCCAGTAGTTGCACGTGTTTTACTAATTTGATATTCGTATAAATAGCGCTGTTGTTTTATTAAATCTTTCCCCCACATCTGTCAAATCGGCATTTTAGATAAGTCGAACTAACGATAACTCGAAGTTTTTTGTCTGCTGCTGCACATTCGACTTATAGAAATTTGACTGTATCATGATATTAATAAATAATTTTTTGAGCAGCAATATATAAATTAAATTATCTATTGTAAGTTTGTTGCGAAACTTTGATAGTTGTTTGTGCGTGGAAAATAAACGTTAGCAAAGCCCGAGAAGAGGAGACGGTCCTTCTTGGCACTTATCGAGAATTTGACCGTATCTGAAGGTTTTAAGTGGAAAGGCAGAGGTCATAAAAAGATTCCACAATTAGGGTTAAAATTAAACCAAGCAGATCACGCTCAGCCAAATGTCAAACCACAAAAATTACTAGGGGAGTCACAGCTGAATAATTTTCAATCAGTGGTTCTCAACCGGTGCTTCGCGGAGCCCCCAATGACTCCGTGTGCACTTCCTAGGGGCTCCGCGGTGACTCGAAGAAAATAAAATGAATCCGTAAATTTAATAGATAAGTAAAAAAGAGGGGCCTACGGTGTTCTGCCATAAAAATTATGTACAAAAAAGGGCTCCTCGAGTCAAACAGGGCTCCGCCATGCAAATTATATGCTGAAAAGGGCTCCGCGAATCAAGAAATGTTGAGAACCGCTGCTTTAAATGATTCTAAGTTAGATTCAAAGAGGCACTGATGTTTTTTAACCCTTACAGAGGAATTAACGAGATATCTCACCTGACCTGATGTCTTATATTTCAGCAATTACGCAATATATCGTCTTCTTTTGGAAAGATTTTATCCCTCTTACTTTGGCAATGACGAGCGCAGATATATCAGCAGGCTTTTACCACGAACATGTCTTTCACCCCCCACCGCCAAACCTGTCAGATCATCTGCCAGTAGGTGGAGTCAACTTCAGTTCAAAGTGGTGGCAGCAGGGGTCGCAATTTGGTTGTCTGCTACAGTTGGTATTCTGTGGTTCCCAACTTCGAGGCACGAATGCGCGCCGATCTCCCCTTGAAAGAAGTCTCGCCACAGAGAGCGGCAGGCCTACAACGGTACAATTATTTAATCATTGTACTTCACTCAGACTTGGCAAAATTGTTGGCAGAGGTAGCAGCACCACACACAACAAGTATTACACATTAGCAAACTTCACATGCTAGGAAACAGATATTTTTCTGGATTTTATACCGAGGTGAACTCGCAAGGAAAAATCACCTGGTCTCCACCGGAGCTCGAACCCAGTTCCTCTTGCCTTCCGGGCAAGCATGCTACCATCTACAGCACTGGAGACACGGCACTGCCTTCCTTATTTCACGCACTGTGGCGTGAGGTCTAGAAACTCAGCTCCACATCTGGTACTCGCGGCCCTAAGTTTGGGTACCAAGTTGATCAATCTGCACTGTTACGATGCACAAGATACACATTCCGTTCAAACTTCCGGCTGTGCAGATGGATTTGAAGTGAAAAAAATGTGGATAATTGGAAATTTTGTTACTAAACGTTAGAATTTTTGCCAAGTAAACGTTAAAATGTATTTAACCAGTCATCTGACTATGACAGCATATAACGTCATGCCGATTTTCGGTCTTTTTCACATGGATATGACGGAATAATGAAGAATGCAGCTGCTGCCACCTGCACAGGCATCCTTCTTCTTCATTATCTGCCACTATATAGAGTTGAACAATTATGTTTCGAGGTCTGGAAATATTGTTACTATTATCTTCGCTATGTTTTGCAAGGCTGCATCCCCATGCTTAAATGAGCGTTCTCCCTAGCAGTGCAGCACATGGGCTATTTGGCACTTTCTACCACATTAAAAAAATTTCATTTTTATTGTTTGTGACTTCAGTTCAACAAGTTGGCCTCAGTTTGCCTTTGAGCATCGCGTTTACATTTTAAAACAATAAAAAAAAAGTTGAATATCTTACTAGCTTCAAACTCCTGAAAAAAAGGGCAAAAGCGCGCGCAACTTCATTAAATGGGGGCACCACGTGTAGCACACGGAGAAAGTAACTGTCCAGATGGCTTAAAAATGTATTTAACATGTAATTATAAATTAAAAACCGCGAAAAACAATTGTTCCGAAAACTATTTTCGGGACAGTACATTTATTAGTTGGTTTTCTGTGGTTCCCAACTTCGAGGCACGAATGCGAGTCAATCTCACTGTTAAAACAAAACGTCTCGCCGCAGCGGGCAACAGGCCTACACAAATGGTATAAATATTCAATCATTACACTTCACTCACTTCACTTCTGAAGATGGCAACACAGAAAAATCTGACAAAATTCAGACTGTCAGGTGTACGCACTTATATTTCCGGCACATCTCACTAGATAGTAAATTGCCGATGGCGATAGACCTGTGTTGAGCTCTGTTTGAAGGAAAGGAAGTACATTTATTAACCACCCGAGAGTATTGAAGTGATAAGACGGATGTTCGTCTTCCACCGCGAAGGCCGCTGTTGAGGTCCAACGGTTCGAAACCGGGGAAGGAACGTCAAAAATAAGTTCTTTACCTGCAGAGCATGGGACGACAACCGATAGATGGCGCCTAGATTACACCCAATTCCACTGGTTGGAATTTGCTGTATGGCGATGCATGATTGGAGTTGGTGTACGGTAAAGTAGTACATTCATTAGGAATAGACCAGATTATTTGGCTCAGAGGAATGTTCATGTACGTTAAATAGTAGAAGTAATTATGGAAATCATTCATCGAACAACGTATGAATCTCCACATCCCAAAAAAAATAAATAATAACACTAATGGGACATAGAAAAACTTCAGATCATGTTCCACTTCACCTATTGTAAAAATATAGTTACTAAAGACGAAGATAATTGGCGAAAAATCTTTTCATATCAATGGTAAAATCTTGAAGAAAAATGCCAAGAAAATGATGTTGTTTGCTGTGTGTATACAAAGAGGACATTACGCAAGGAGCGTTCAGATCAAATGAAACAATAGGCAATATATGTATGTAGAAAAACTACTCTTAGGGGAAAAAAAAGATGATAATCCCTGAGCGTTGAAACAAATAAACTAAACGAAATTGTCTCTCGGCTATCTTCCGACTTCTAAAGTATCACCATGGATACATAATTGTTCGCAACTATTTGATGATAAATTGCATAGCCATGAGGTATAATCTCTCATCCCTCAATTCTAGAAGTTGAGTGACCTTATCAAGGTTCCTCGAAATCCATCTATTGATCAGGAATCTCTGGAATCTCCATTTCCTCTCTGCAATCAGCCGTTTTATTTCCATGTCTTGCCTTTCCGTATTAAATATCATGTAATCTCATGCCATATTCGTTATATATATATGTATATATATAACGAATATATATACATATATAAACACTCGGGTATATTTGAGCAACGCGAGAGTAAACATCAGTGATTGAAAGACGAGCGAGGGGATGAAATGATAATTATGCATACGTTCGATTTGCTTATCTGCCAATCGGACATGAAGATTTCCGACTAACTGTCTCGATTTTCCAATATACTCTAATTGTTTACCTCTTTGGCATCAATGGATTTATTCCAGCATTTCAATCATTATTACGTGCTTGCTTTTGACGGATCGTCTCAAATAAATTAATCCTATTTAACATCCCATTGAATTGTATATCAACCAGAAACAAAAACCTATAATAATACTCAGAGTCTGACGGGAAAAGAAGGAATAAAATCAAGACGTGAGTCTCTGAGAGAAAATTGAATAACACGAACACACGATATTTCCTGTCTACCATGACTATTTATATATTTATTTATTTATGTATTTATTTATTTTACCGTAGACACAAATTGGATTTATTCCAACTTGTCTACAAGAATCTTAATTCAGTCGGGAATAACAAAGAAGTCATATATTTTGCA
The DNA here is from genome assembly GCF_987345545.1 of Pholcus phalangioides. NCBI lineage: Eukaryota > Metazoa > Arthropoda > Arachnida > Araneae > Pholcidae > Pholcus > Pholcus phalangioides. The sequence goes on from NW_028301606.1 coordinate 9,248,100, forward strand.
GCTTAAAATTCTTTTAGGTCAAATTGCCAATCCACCGCATGCAGACGTATAGTGATAATTTTTCGGAACAGACGTTTTCGGATTCTAATTTATATAATTGATACAAATTCCATAATTGATCCCTTGGAATCACTAATAATAATTCACATTTTATCTCAAATACAACCAATAAATTTCTCACAATCGGAATAAAGTGAAAGAAAGACGAAAGGATAAAATAATTTTGCATTGAGGTAGAAAAGATTTTATATTGTGTTAAAAAAAAATGTATGTATACGTGTTATATTTGAGCAGCGTATAGAAAAATATCCATGATTGAAAGGCGAACGTGGGATGAGATAATGATTATGCATACGTTGGATTTACTTATCTGCCATTCGTACATGGAGATCTCCGGGTTACCGCCTCGATTTTCCAATTCATCCGAATTGTTTACCTCTTAGGCGTCGACGGATTTATTCCAGCATTTAAATCATTATTACGAGCTTGCTTTTGGCTGATCCTCTCGAATGAATTAATCTTACTCAATGTCCCTGTTGAATAGCACATCCGCCAGAAACAAAAACCCGTAATACCCAGACGGTAAGAAGGAATGAAGAAAGACGTTTCTGTTGTCTCTGAGAGGAAGTTGAATAACGAACACGATATTATATGTCTATCATGATTTGAATTTCTTTACCAAAGACATTGGGATTCATTTCGATCTATCTAAAAGAACCTTAATTCAGTCAGGACTGTCGAAGAAGTGAAAGGGACCATCAGGGCCAGAACTGTCAGAGGTCGAGACAAAATATGCAATTTGTCACTAGAAATTCAATTAGATGAAATTGGTATCCATCACATTCAGATCAGTAATACTTTTCAGAAAATTGGATTTCTTTCTCGGTTCCGGACGAATAAAATTATTGAAATCACAATTTTTATAAAGCTTCTCATAGCTTGATAAACGTTAGATGGCATTTCCTATTTTTCCAGTAGTTGTTGAGATTACAAATTTGACTCATGAATCATGAGATAAATATTGATTTCATCTTTTTGAAACGTAATACTACGCGGTCAAATGATTTCTTACTACTCATATGAGAGCTTTCTCCTCGAAAATTGTTAGTTCTTGTTAATGTATGAAAAGAATCGAGTACTCCTCGTTTTTCTTTTGCCCCATTTTTTCAACAAACCTTATTTCTTATCTTCGGTGAAAGCTTTTTAAAAATCCATATACCAAGTTATATTTGTTTTTTTATCCGCGACTGCCGTCAAATCATAAGTATATATATTTTTTCGTTTGTGGAAAAGCCGGACGTCGGAGATGCGCGTAGATTCTGGCAACTTTCTCCAAGATTCTTTTTTTTTTCCTTACCTGAGTGCGTTTTTTAAAACATTTGTCGATACTGGGAGCACTCGTGTAAAGTTGAGTGACCAAATTCTTTAAACGCCCACATATCTCAAGAAGTTGCAACGCACGTCAGAAGCAATCGTATCACCAGAGATGCATATTTCAAATGCAAATCCAATGATATCCCTCCGTTTTCAATATCTCTTCCCCTGTGGGCACGAATCAGGGCTCACTGCTCTGATTCGTAACGAAATTGTTTTCCCCGATGTATCTCAGAAGTGGTCGTCTGAGGTATGTTTTCTGTGGTACCAGACTTCATGGCGAGAATTCAAGTATATCTCCTGGTTGAAAAGTCTCGCCACAGAGAGCAACAGGATTACAACGATAAAATTATTCAATCATTGCAAATCACTCATAGTTAGAAAATTTGATGGCAGATGGCAACCCTGCACATAACAAACACTACACAGTAGCAAACTTCACACAATAGGAAACATATTTTCTGGATTTTATGCCGAGGTGAACTAAACGGCATCACTATTCCTATATCTCTACCGTCCCGGTTTCACACAATTCCTAGGAATCGGTATCTCCACCAGAAAGCTCTCTGCTTTTCACTTTCTCTGCAGAGAAGAAACCAGTGACAGTGCTACGAACCAGCGACAGCGCGATCTATGGTTTAAGCTCAGACAACAGATATGCCTCATTCTTATCGATTCCATTTCTTGGTGAATAAAATTTACGACCAAAGCCAAAGATGGCAATAGTATAATGTATTTTTCGATAGCAGCAAGCCTTTTCTCATAATGCTGAAGACAATGCCTGAGTATGTTTGCGTTTGCGGAAATGTGAGCTTAATATTAAGATGAAACAATTCTAGTGCCTTATTTATACATAAATTAAGAAAGGCGTAAAACACTTATTCGAACAAGTTAACGTCCATTTGCATGAAGCTATTCACGTGATAATCCGTTCTTATTCAGATATTATAATTTTTTGAAACGAGTTACGGGATGTGCTAATATTATCAAACAGAAGGGTAGAAGTATTTTGAAAGTTTAGAAGTCATTGATAAATTTTATGTGCAAATTTTTTACCACTGATATGGCGAGAAAGGGCATATAATAGGATGGAAATACAAATTACAGAAATACTATGAATTCGGGATTTCCAAATCGAGCATACACTCAATTGCGCTTACTAACTCCTGGGCATTTTCTAAATTTTTGAACGATACGGGCAATTTTCACACATTTCTTGATTTCTGCTGTAGTATTGACTGACGTAAATCATATATTCTGATTTGCTTTTGATCTCTGCGTTAAGGCGTTATCACCCAGAAGGACTTCGCACTCGTGGTGGCAAAAAAAGCTTAAAGGTCTTCAAAAGAAATTTTTAACGTGACATAAAAAATGGTCGAAATTACTATTCTATGAAGGTTTCAAACGAAAAAATTATACAGGGATTATAATACGATAAGAATCCTCATTTCAGGAAAAACATTCTTGCTTTCACAATGGCGTTGCAAAGACCAGGATTAGAATCGAGATTGATTCCACAATATTTTTCAGCACAGCACTCACACACAAAAAAATCGTAAAACGAAAAACAAAATGTCGATTTTCACTGGAGAATGAGTTTCCATTTTATCAAAGTTCCATTTTCACGGATTTAATAGCGGTTTCATGGAAAAATACTTGAACTTACGGTCGTTTAATTCCCCGCGATTTAAGACCCCGCTTACACTGATTTTAAAAGTAATTGGAAAAAAAAAATAATGATAATAATAAAAAAAAAGTGATAATTTACTAGAAAATTTTCTTGGTAATGCCAATGGCGTAAGACAGAACAAAATCCTACTCGATTCGAGGTGAATAGGAATTTCTTACTCTGTTCGCGGAACCATTAGGGTTCATTTGAAAAGATCTTAAGAGAAAAATTTAATGGAAAAAAGAGGTCCTTTAATTTTATTATTTTATTATTTTGTCCACACGAGAGAACAGTGCAATTAATTAAGAATTTTTTTTTTATCTCGAATACTTAAGGGAATTGAATAGGTTTCTATGAATTATTTCTTGAAGACTGCGTTGATTAAATACTATAATATTTGTGTGAAGTTCATTCCATGACATCACAAACACGTTTTCGTACTTCGATAAAATGGAAACACTTTATCAAAAATCATCAAATAAAAGATGTTTCTTATAAAAAATTAATTGAAAGCTGCGAGAGGGAAAAAGTATAAAAGTTGAAGAAAATATAAAAAGAGGTAAAAATAAGAATAAAATATACAATATAATGCTGAAGATATAGCGATGTAAAATAAAGATAAAAATGAATTTTCAATGATAAATGTATGAAATAATATAAAAGTAATATACAGGGTGGGCAAAATGTCCATAGAAACTTTAAAAATGAATAAAACCCGGGAAAATAACCTAAATTAAAAACGGTTTGCAGGGTTAGCATCGCTAGGTCACGGGAATTTTTCAAGACAGGAAAAAAAGAAGTAACTCAAAAACAGCCGATAGGTGGCACTGGTACGAGCGACTTCGGTGGAAATATGCAAATGAGACGGTTTATCAGAACTTGCGGTCCTAATCCACAACGAGTTCACCGTTATAAACCGTGTATGTGGACCTGCCGCACCATGACGTTGCTGGATTTGTGACTCGCCTGCAATGTGTAATCCTCTGTGTTCATGGTGGTCATGAGGAACACATACTGCTGTAATAAACGATTTGGAGGCATTCTGTTCGTTATTTGCTTTATCTTTTGTTTGACTTGGGTACACCAGTGCCACCTATCGGCTGTCTTTTGAGTTTTTCTTGTTTCTTGTCTTAAAAAAATTCCCGTGACCTAGCGATACTACCCCGCCGCTGTAGTAGTCGGCTGAAGTTCGTTTTCTGTGGTTCCCAACTTTGAAGCGTGAATGCAGGACGATCTCCCCGTTAAAATGTCTAGCCGCAGAGAGCAACAAGCCTACAAGGCGTTACAATTATTCATTCATTACACTTCACGCACTATGAGTTGAGAAAAAATTCATAGTTTAAAAAAATTGATTGCAGATTTCAGCACTGCACATAACAAGCATTAACAAACTTCACGCAAGGTTCACTATGCATGCACACATAGTAATGGGTACACCCCTGACCTATTTTTTTTCTCCCATCGCCCCCAACGCAATCTAACGCATAGGATCCTATGTTATACGCGTAGCTTCTACCGCCCCCCTGGAACATTCCATCTCCCCCCCCCCAGGGGGCGTTAACGCCCACGTTGGGAATCACTGCTTTACAGCAACAAGGCCAAATATAAGGTTGAAGATTTGACATCTTAAAAAGTAGAAAAAGAAGAATAGGAAAAATTTCGAACTCAAAGTATTAAGGAAGCTCACACTGCGTCGAAGAATCATCGCAAATTGTTTTAAATGAACATTAAATTATCGGGGAATTTTTTAAGAGACGTTAGATGGAAATTCTTCAAGATAACACTTGATACATATAATATATTTGCTACGCTCAGTACAGGGTTAATATAATTCAGCCACTTTCTAAATCACCATTCTTTTCACTATCATCCGTGACATTTCCATTTCTTTCATCCGTATTCGTGCACTCTATTAACACCTCCGATTACAACAGGGGTTCTTGACCTATGGATCGCGACCCAAACGTAGAGCGCAGAGGCTTCTTAGATTGATCATACAAATCCACTAACAGCCAGAGATTCTTGATCCATGGGGCCAGTTCCGAAACTTGATTCGAAAGGGACTTCCTAGACGAGTCGTGCAACTACACTTACAATCAGGGGTTCTTGAGGTATGGGTCACAGGGTTTCCGAGATGATCGTTCAACTCCATATATTACAGTCAGGGATTCCCGATCTATGGGTCAGGACCCAAACTTGATTCGCAGGTGCTTTATACACGAGTTGTACAATTCCACTTACGGTCAGAAACTTACTAGACGAGTCTTACAACTCCACTTACAGTCAGGGATTCTGGAGCTATGCATCGCAGGGGTTTTCTAGATGGGTTTTACAACTACATTCGCAGCAGGCTTTCTACACAAGTCGTTCAAATTCACATAGAGCCCTGAGGTGTGACAAAAAACCGCATAAACAGCCACATAGGTCACGAAGCACATGCTGTTGTTGATATTGTTTCGTGGCTCAAAAAGGTTAAGAACCTCTGGCTTACAAGCTATCGGCAAGAAATTTGAATGATCTCCATTTGACGAATCGGCGATAAATATGGTAACCTTGTCCTTTTCTAACCGCACGTTAGAAAAGCAGAAGAATGAGAGGGTAAAAAAATTATAAGAAAAGGAAAAAAGAAAAAAAAAAGAAAGGGAAAAACAGCATAATAGATAAGGTAGTAGGTACCAAGTAGATTCCTCTTTTCACAATGACGTGTTCTTTTAAGTTTTTATATGGGGGGGGGGGAAGGGGGGGGGGGTGAGATATCAAGTGGTGTAAATAACATTGAAAATTTTTTGTCAAGACAAAGAAATTTGCATTTAAAATTACTAGCAATTATCTTGTCAGGAAAATTATATTGAGGCCATCTGTCGGCTATTTCATCAGCTTCAACTTCACCACTTCATTTCTAAGTGAGTATCGAAATTCCTAGTTATTTCATGTATTTTATATGACCAAGTACATTTCAACCAAATCTGGACTTGAAATTTCTGAATAGAGCAGATCTATTCGACACGACTCGATTTCTCAACCCTCTATATGTGCTTTCATAGGGTTACAACAAAACTTCACGATGATGAGGAGAAAAGAAAGAAAACACAGATAGACCTGTTTTGATTTTATTCCACTGGCATTTGCACGCAGTGTTACGTCGGTGATCGTAAAGTGGTTAAATAGTCGGTAACTAGCGAGACCTTGATCTTCATCAATCCATCTAGCTATCAGGAATCTCCGTTTCTCGTCTCCAATATCGCTTTATTTCCATGTCTTGCCCTTCCGAATCAAATACCACGTAATCATGACATATTTGTTATATACTGTATATACAGTGTGATTATACTGAATTTCCCTTGCCACACTTTTACTCTTTGATTCTAGAGTCATACTCCCAATTAGAAAAAGTATTCAAATAACGTATAGAAGTGATTCATGTTACAAAGGGGTTATTTAGTTATTAAAACGAAAATTTAAACTTTTGATACGGACAGCCTGTGCCGAAAACCCCAATTAAAACCATGCCCGAACCGGGATTCGAACCCAGACCTGCACAGTGAGAAGCCAGTTCCCTAACCACTCGACTTTTCATGGGGTGTTTGAGTACAGGGTGTCCGCTAAAAAAAATGTTAATTCTTATATTTTGATAACTATGCAACATGTAACCCCTCGCAACATGAATGACATATCTGAGTTCTACACGTTATTTGGATAGTTTTTCTAATAGGAAGTATGCCTCTAGGATCAATGGTTCCCTAGTAACCTGCAGTAAGGAGAATTAAGCAATCAGCATGTTATGCATACGCACTATATTTGAGCAGCGTGATAGAGATAGTAAACATCAATGATTGAAAGGCGAACGTGGGATGAGATAATGATCATGCATAAGTTGGATTTACATATTTGTCATTCGTAAATGGCGATTTCCGAATAACCGTCCCGATTTTGCAATATATCCGAATTGTTTACCTCTTTGGCGTCGACGGATTTACTCCAGCATTTCAATCATTATTACGAGCTTGCTTTTGGCTGATCCTCCCGAATGAAATAATCCTATTCAATGTGTGTCCCTGTTGAATAGTACGTCAGCCAGATACAAAAACCCATAATACCTACAGTCAGAGCGGGCAAAAAAGCAAAACAAACAAGATGTAAGTCGCTGGAAGGAAATTGAATAACGAACAGGATATTATCTGGTGACCAGGATTCAAATTTCTTTAACGCACTGAAGACATTGAAATTCATTTCGATTCGTCTACAAGAATCTTAATTCAGTCAGGAATATCAAAGAATCATGCGCAGAGTGTCCTGTAAGTGCTAATGCGGCGTTTATCTCATCAACCGTTCGTCGTTATAGAGGTATATTTTTAATTTTTAAAAAAAATCTCAAAAAGCGTTCAAAAAATTACCTTTTGAGGGGAAACACAGTGTGTTACAAAATATAAAATCTAAGTTTTTATACGGACTCTCCCCCTGTCTTTTAACTTCCAATTAGAAAGTTATTGCCTTGTCTCTCCGGAGACCAAAAAAATCACACGTTTCAAAGTGCAATCAATATTCGCCGAGTTATTTGAATTCAAAAATAGGAGAAAAGTTGGGAAACGGCACCATAAATAAGGGAAAGGCACATTGTCGTTAGTTTTTGCTGTTCTTTGATAACTTTTCTCTGATTTTAACAATCAAATATTTCAGTGAATAGAAACTTGTTTTTTTGTTTGCTTTTGTTTGGTCTCAGGAGATAAGGAGCAACATCTTTCTGACTCGATGTTACAGGACCGCAGGACCTTATAGAAATTTAGATGGTTTTTTTTTCCATTTTTTTACGCGCTGTATTTTCACTGTCAAAACTGGTACAAGGTAATTTTTGAACGCCTTTTTGAGCATTTTAAAATCGGAAATATACCTCTGCGATGAATGATTGATGAGATAAAGGTTGCATTAGCACTCACAGGACACCCTGCGTATTTCGCAGGTTAAAATTGTTTTGGGTCAAATTGACAATAAACTGCATTCTGACTCGCAGTACTAATCTTCCGAAATAGAAGTTTTCGAATTCAATTTTCTATATAATTGATGCAATCTTTTTATAATTAATCCATCAAAAAACGTCTCTACTCATTCATATTATTCATATTTTGTTTCATACACTACCACTGACAATGGTAGTGGAGACAATCATAATCGGATTAAAGTAAAGAAAGAGGAAATGATAATAATTTTACATTAAGACAGAGACAATTTCGTAATAAAGAATTAAAAAAAGAAACAACAAAAAAAAAACCTTATTTTCATCCTATATTTGAAGAGATTATTGTCAAAAGAGAACATTTCCACACACGTTTGGTGAGTTCGCTGTAGATGTAAAGAGAACCTTTTTTCCTCTGGACTGCTTTACAAATGTAGATAATTCCCCAACAATTAGCAGCGTAAAGAAATGGTAGAAGAATATTTAAATACTATGTTTCTTGATCAACATTGAAGGTGGTTATCCACATTTGAAATTTCGAAATGTTCCGTTTAAAGAAAAAAATTAGTTAAAATGTCACCTACTGATTAAAATTACAGCAGGCCAAATCTGAAAAAATTAGCAATTTCTACGTCACCTCTTGATTCCAGAAGTTGTTACCTATAACCCAGGAAGGTAACCTTAATGCCTTCTCGTCGTTAACATAAGCGGGACGATCATTCTACGGTGAAACCTCTCATAACGGACACTTTTTTAAATTACGTCGATGGAATTCAATGTGTTTTACTATCCATTAACGGACACTTCTCGTTGTCGGAGAGAATTTTTGGGTCCCTCGGGTGACCGTTATCTAAAAAATACCTAAAGATACAAAAGTGAATGACAAGGTAGATATGTTTCCTTTTTGTACAAACGATTAACTTTACAATGTAATTTTTACCAAAAAATATTCCCATTGGGATAAACCCTGTTGCATAATTCGATAGAGCTCATTCCGAAGATTCGGAAACGGTTGGGAAAGATATTTCGAAAATAATGTAAATGTTTTCTTTTGAAAATAAGTTCCTTAATTGAAAAGTGAAATGAAAATAACCACGCAAGCTCGTGAATCATCGGAAATTCATCGTAAATAGTTTTGAAATCAACATTAAATTAGGAAGCCTAGAATCACTTGATACACATTACATATTTGCTGCCGTCATTCGGTTTATATTATAACCACTTTCTGACTCCATATTTTGCAAAAAAAGAAATCATTATCGATGGATATTACAGAATTCGGGCTCTCATCCGTATTCGTGCACTTCATTAATTAGGCAGTAACTAGCGAGACCTTGATATTCGTCAAGCGCTAATTTTATTCATGGGGATTCGCCGCAAGTAATGGCTTGGAGAGTGAAAGCGCAAATCCGCTTTTATGATTCACAAAACTTAATTCCATTTGTTTTCTCGACGCTGGTTCCGAGGAAAGGGGATTTTCCGAGGTTGACAAGCGATCTTTGACAAGCGACCCGGACGAAAGGTTCATTAAAGGTCTTCTCCTAAGAGAAAGGCAGCTCCTTGTAGTGAAAGGACTAGCAAACAGAACTGAGACCTTTTCCTATCCCCTAATGATACGTTAATTAACGTGATTAAGAAATTCCCTCTCGGGTATATACGTATATATGCGTATGTATTGAATCTAAGAGTCTCACGAGAGGCAAATGTCTCAGACATAATAAAGACTTTTCAAGAATCCGTTTTCACGTGACGTGAACTTTTTGAACGTATCGCTAAAATAATGGACTCTTATGAAAGTACTTAACCCAAATTTTTATCATAAGAGAAATATTCAGATAGACAAAAATTAATAAAATTAATTATTCCTACGATATTTCTCTAGGTAATCATTAATATGAAGAGTTTAATTCCTCTCCAAAACGTCGTTTTGGCAAAGGAACTAAATTGATTAGAGGTAACCTCTATAATTATATAAGTTCGCCATTGCCAGTAATAAGGGCATTGATTTTGTATTTTATTTTTTTGTAAATGCATTAATTAGTTCTCCAAGTGCCATTTCATTTTTGTGATAATAATTACTAATTAAATTCTTAGAATGGATTAATTTTCCAGGGTTGGCGAAACGTCCCTGGTTAAAAATCACTCACAGATGGTGCTGCATTACAAAAGTCTATGCAAATAATAATTTTAAGACTTCCCAAAAATCAGTTTTATATCACATGAAGTGAATTTTATATGCACGAATCGCTAAACTAATAAATTCTTGTGAAAGTACTAGACGCGAATCTTGTATTAGGGGTCATTCAATTATTACTTCAGCTGATCTTTAGCCATTTTTGATCCACCTTTCTGACCCCCCTTGTCCGCAAAAGTCAAATTTTGACCCCCATCAGCAAAATTTCATCAGTTCTGCCTTCCACATCCTGACGCACATAATGGGATTAGATACATACGCAGGCAGGAGGCATGAGCATTTTATTTCCCCTCCCCCCCACCCGACAATCAAAAAAAAAAATTATTTTTGGTACAAAAAAGTATTCAAAAGAAAATTAGAACATCAGAAGAAAATGCCTTTTTATATTATAATCAATTTCTGCTAATCGAAATGATGTTTCAAGGCTAAGATCTCAAAATTTCTCTTCAAGAAATTCTCTCTCTCTCTCTCTCTTCGCCTGTTTACTATACTACTACATACTACTTACTACTACTACTATTACTTACTCCCTAAAACTTCTGTGCCCCTTCAAAGGTCGATCATCTGTGTACCCCTCTGACTGGATTGCCATTCGAGAATATGCACAGGGAGTCTGACTGTGTCTTGTTATTTCCACCGTCTGACATTGCTATAGTCAAATTTTCAATGTGTGCACGGAGATTTTTTTGAAATGAATGTAGACTGAACACACTATATTTTTAGCTTGTGTTTCGAGTCTATTAATTACTGGTTTAAACCAAGCATTTGGATTATAAGTTAGGGGCCATTCAAGTATTACGTCAGCATCGATGGGGAGGACGGGTTTTGGATTTGCTGACTTTTTATGATAAGGAGGGAGTGGGGGGGGGGGGTTTGGATAATGTTTACGTCATCAACCACCCTTTATGAAAATAAGAAATTTTTTTACTGGCATCTTACTCTCAAAAACGAGAAAAACCTTTCGATAGTTTGTGACCACTTGAAGTAAAATTCCGAGTGATCTGGAAATGTGTCCGGGCCGCTTGAGTGTTCTGGAACTGTGCCACGCATCACTCAAGTGATCCGTAATTGTATGCCGCGGATCACTTAAATAATCTGAGAATGTGCCACGGGTAACTTGAGTGATGTAGAATTGCACTGGGGGCCCACTTAAGTGCTCTAAAACTACGTCACATGTCACTCAAGGGATCTCTAAATGTGTCACGGATCGCTTAAGTGTTCTGGAACTGTGTCCCGGATCATTTAAGTGACCTGAAAATGTGCAACGGGCCACTTAAATTCTCTGGAACTGTACCACGGGACACTTAAAGGATCTGCAAATGTGCCGCATAGTTCATTTTTATAAAATTAGGTTTGAGGAGGGCAGGCTGTATCAGATAACCCCCAGGGCCATATTTGGTCAGCAGGTCAAAGGGCCTATACGCGATTTATCATTATATGACTTATAGAGGGTAGGTCGCAATGAATTTATTAAAGATAAATTTTTTGAGTTCATATCCTTCAAATAACATTTGAAATTAACAGAAATTGATTATAATAACATATACAAGTATTTCCTTCCGAAATTTTAATTAAATAAATATTTTTTTGCATTAAAAAATAAATTTTCGATCGTCGGGGCTCGCACGGGCCCCCCTTTGCCCCCCCCCCCCACTTGTGTACGTCTCTGATCCCACCAATATGAGTTAGGATTCAGAGGAGCAGAGCTGATGACGAAATTTTGCTGACAAGGGGGGGAAAGGGGTCAAAAAATGACTATAAATTTGCTTACATAATACTTGAACGTCCCCTTAAGCATTTATTGTAAGAGTGGTATAGATTGGTATTGCTAGTTGACGCGAAGTACCGATCATTCAGCTGTCATCGCATTCATCGTGGTTTCTCTAAATTCCAAAGATGTTAATCTATCAATCAAGCAAGATTTAACCTCAGTTGATTGAAAACAACCATTTGAGTAATTTGAAGTACGGTAATCCCTTTCTATTCAGCTATGGATGCGATTAATGGAATCATTGCGGATGGTCTTGGATGTACAATGTGCAATGATTAATTATTTTTTCCGAGTGCAAGGTTGGCCCACACCAATGTCTCACCCAGTCACAAACCGGATGTAGTTACAGTTTTCGATCATGCAAATTGTTTTCATGAAAATTGTCTCTTTGCTTGTCCCGTTAATCCGCAGGTTGTTTATTCGTCCACATCATACAGGTCCATAGACGGTACAGAAGGGGGTGGGGTTATTGGTGTTAGTTCAGGTGCCCATAAACTAGGTAAAGGTTTCTCCTGTTTTGGGCATTCCCAGTGAAGATGTCATTGAGAATATTTCATATTTTTATAAATGGTGGTTGATGACGTAAGCATTAGTCAAGCCCCACCACTTTGTCATCAAAAGTAAGCAAATCCGAAACCACGTCCAACCCGTATTGATGCTGACGTAATACTTCCATGTCTCCTCAAGATAAATATTCGGTAGATAAAAGTTATTAAAATTAACTAATCATGAGATATATTTTGTAGGTAACCGTTCAAATAACAGTTTAATTATAATATTTTTTCAATTCCAATATCTCATTAGTGATGGAATTAAATTAATTAGAGATAAGTTACTAATGCATTGAGATATTTTGTGTTTTTTTTCTTTGTAAGTAAATTAATTAATTGCCTATTTGTCATTTTAGATTTATGATAATAGTAATTACTAATGGAACAACAGATTAATTTTTCAGGAAGAATGGAAAGTTCATGGCACATTTTGTAAAAATTAATGAAAAATTCAGACTTGAAAAATTACCATTTTTATGGAAATACATGAATCAGTTATTCCATATGTGAATTTAATGAACGAATCGTAAAATTATAGACTATTACGAAAGTACTTACCGAAAATTTTATGTTAAGAGAGATAGATATTCGGGGCTAGATTAAAAATTATTAAAATTAATTATTCGTGCGATTTATTTCCCCGGTAACCATTTCCATAACAAGAGTTCATTTATAATATTCATTACACTCCAAAACTTCGTATTGGTGAAAGAACTAACTTAATTAGATATTAATCTGTACGAGTTCGTCAATGTTGATAATGAGAGCATTGATATGTTTAGTATTTTATTTCTTTGTCAGTAAATTATTTAATTGTCACTTATTGAGAAGTCGCCAACGGATAATGCAAATACCCGAAAAATGCGAAAAAAATCCTAACGCATTTCGATACACGGAATACAAAGAATTATTAATTTAAATCTTAAAATAGATTAATTACGAGAAATCCGTCTTATTTTAAAAATTATTATTAAAAAAATCACTTGAAGCCAATTTACTGAAAAAAAAGTGGTACAGAAATACTCATAATGACGTAGAGTTTTGGAAACGGATTTATAAAGAATAGTTCAAAACATACACTCACAGATGGCAATGTTAATTAAAATCCTATAATAATAAACTCACGAATAAGCTACTCATAAAAAATTAGCTCGTAAAAACAACGTAAATAGTGCACATGATGCAACAAATCAACGGGCTAACTCATGTCGTTAACGCATGTTGTTGTCAGTCTAGCCGATCTCCGGGGGGCCACTGGGGTGTCCGAGCTCACCCTTTTTCCATCATTCGGGATCCCCATCAGCTTGGCCTTCTCTGGGTTCTCGCTCAGGAAGGTTATGTACTAGCGTTGGTTGCTAGCCGTTTGGTTAATTCCGGGCTTTTGAGTATCAGTTTTATCCAGTCCAGCGTTCAGCGGGGGCTCTAACGTGCAGATGCGATGTGTGTGCTCCGAGCTACAGAGGGTATTCATCGGGGGGGGGGGGGGGGGACTTAAACGAGGGTGAAAGGGTGCAGGTCGTAAGGGACGGAAGTCGGAGATTTTTTTTGCTGATTGGAAACATGAGTTTGATTGAAAACATAATTGTTTTTGAAATTTTGGAACGAAAAATAGTCACGACACCACATGTTGTCACTCTTTTTTGAGCCATGCCCTGTAAACCTTGGAGTTTGTTGTAAAGCAAATCGAGAAAAAAATTAGATTTTTCCATAACACAGCGCCATCTGTGAGTCAAATTTCGGATTATTACTTTAAATTTATGTAAAAAAAATGATAAAAAAAATTCATAAGTATTTTCGTGCAGTGTTCATCAACAATTTCACAATAGCGGACCAACTCCCCCTAACCGGCTCATGGTCAACCGCTCTGTCTCAAAGAAGAGAAAAAAAGCAGGTGATTGAAGGAGATGATAGTAAATGTGCATGTACGTGTCCTGAACCAAACGTGAAGTTTGTGTCTGCGTAATTATTGTTACAGTGAGGTCATCAATTTTTTCTAACTACGAAAGAAGTGTGATGATTGAATAAATGCACCGTTGTTGGCCTATTGTTCTCTGCGTGCAAGACTTTTTAACAGAGAGATCGGTTTTGCATTCGTGCCTCGAAGATTGGGAACCGCTGCGGTACCGGTAGGTTTCGAATCCGGTGAAAGTAGTTCAACAATTTTGATTACGGGCGAAAATGGAAGAAATATTTTGCGAACCAGCAAAAAATTAAATTCCGTAAATAAGGAAAAAGATTTGCGTTCCGGCAAGGAATAAATAAAAAGTAGAAATAATTTGCGAACTGGACTAATAGGAGAAATATTCTGGTGATAGGACAAAATGCGGGGAAAATAATTTTAGGATTCACTGAACGGGAGAAACGATTTGAGGACCAAAAATGTTATAATTACAACTAAATAAATAGGACAGAATAGTGAGGAGAATCGCAGTGGGCTATATGAATTGTGCGGAGTGTTTCGTGGACCGGCAGGAAGTTCCGAACAGACCACAGACCCACACCGGACAGCGGACTAGCGGTTGAAAAACACAGTCTTAGTTCAAACAGCACTTCAGTCAATCAGCTATAAGATTTTTTTTTTTTGATTTTTAAAATTTGTCATGAACTTTTTGCCCAAAGACGTAACAAAATGCAATCCTGAATTTGATTCTAAAAATCCATCACTTGATTCTAACAATTGATTTTCGGGATTAATTATTCAATTGCAACGATTCATCATTTAATTATGAACGATTCCAATCAGATAGATATAAATCCTTAAGTCGTTCGTTTAGAATAATAAAATTCTTACCAAGCATATAATAGCAACTTAAACTCCTAATTATTCTATCATGGTAATAATTAGAGAAATAAATAGATTTTTTTTTAATTACTATAATGATTCAAATAAAAATTTAATATTTCACTAAAAATGAATTGCAGAAGTAAATAATGAGTTCAAGTAGAAGAAATTTGAGGGGGGAGGAAATAATACTTTACACAAAAAATAAAAATTGTTCAAAATATATTTACATGTTATTCAAATTTATAACCTCTAATATTCATGAAAAATAATCGTATTTTGATAAAGAAAAACGATAAATTTTTTTTTCAAAGGAAAATTCCAAAATATACATCCTGATAATTTTTTTTGGAATAAAAAAAAATTAAATTTCATTGCTTACTTAATATCGTATTTAATTAGTTATAATATTTAATTAGTTACTTAACTCAATAGTATTTTAATTAGTTGGATAAGTGCATACGTTTCATGAGAGAAAAAACGACTAAAACGATAGAGATAAATAGAAAAATAGAAAAATAGAAGAAAAAAAAAAGTGTCATTTGATTTTTCTTAATTTTATGTAAATTAATTTTAGCAAATAATTCATGCGGAAGAGAGTAGGTAATAATACTCAGAAAATTCATTAACGTAAAAGTCAAATACAAGGGAAAATACAAAACTCCAAAGCATTGCGACACGCTATGGGTGTCGTCTTCAGAGGATAAAAAAATATTCCGATGACCTATGATCAACCTTGGATTGGTTACCAAATTTAACTCTCGGTTGCTCAGACCCCCCCCCCCCCAAAACGCATTGGGAGTTTTGTATTGTCCTTGTATTTGCCGATTTTGAGAATATTCCACGTGTCCCAGAGCTGCTCTCAGCGTCTGGGGCTGATACTCGAGAGGTCAATTAATACCACTCAATTATTCAATCCTGTCCTCAGGTCGGAGTAAATTATTATTTATTTACAGCTATAACAAATAATGTATATATGAGGATGTATTTAAATTACATGCTTATAAATCAGTACATTTGTTTTATGCTACTAATCCTTGAGCGAGAGAGGAATGGAGAAAGCAATAGGTCAAGACTTACCCCAGACTTTCGTCATCTTCCGCTTCTTCCACTTTCCTCCAAAAAACCCCGGACAACCACCTCTGATCAAGACCTAGTTCGTTCTGTCCCTTTCAACCACCTTCTCTCGTTCCAATTTCCTCCTGCTTCCCTCTCATTGGTTCCGTCTCCTAAACGTCACACCCCCTCCCCTTTGGGTCCCAGACTAGAATCCCTTACTGGAATCTCGCTGCTGCCCCGATGTCTACATACCAATGATAAATCCATCTGCCACTCCTTCTCAAGGTACCACTGCCCAAAAGGGCAGGGTCAATTCTGAGAATCTACAAAAGGCGTTGGAGGTAACACCTGTGCATATAGGTGCCTCACCTATTTCTATACACGATACCTGAATAAAAGTCCAACCCAGTTCCCAGACTGTCTGGCGTCGTAAATAAAATTATATTCTAAAAGGCTTCATTAACATTTAACTACAAATTAATGTAACAAGTTAGCGAGTAGCTTGTTACATTCCTCCCCCCTTAGAAAAGAACCTGCAGAGAAACGAGCAGGTTCGGGGAAAAAAAAAAAACAAAAAAAAAAAACGCGGCCGTCTTTCTATCCTTGTCCAAACCAAAACTAGGCAAAGTCCTATAATAGGTCAATCCAATCTCCTCCTCTTTTCACACAGCATCAGTTGACCGCTCCTCCCTTGGACTTGCGATAAGTAGTAAATGCCAATCAAAGAAGAGGTATTTCCGTATGTGCTTTCTCCCTTCCCCTCTCTTTGTTACAGAACAATGAACCACAGCACCTTGTGGATGCTTATCACTACACAAAATTATACATGTTTATCAAAGAACAACATTTCGAACACCAATTAACATATTCAACCATAAAAGAAGGAAAACAATCTGAACAAGAAATTGCTTGATACCTAATTAACCTATCTCTGCAAAGATAGAATGTATCTGTAGCTATAAAATCAATCTGCGTCAGTGAAAAACGTTCTGCTGAAATCAATATTACATCCAAACATAAAAATCAAAATTTTAACTTTGTTCTTCAAATATCGCAGAGTCACTAATATCACATGAGTTTTCAAAGAGAAAATAATTATATAATTGTAATGAGAGATAATAAAATATATGACGATAGTTATTCACAAAGCTGAAAAAAAAAACACACACACACACACATAAACCAAATAGCACTCTAATTCTTATAGATGCATGAAGAAATATCCAAATTGTATCGAAAAGTTCTCTACAATCGATCAGTTCATCTTCACCTGAGTTTTAGCAACGATAATAGACAGCATCGCTTGCTGTCTACGATGACACTACGATCACACTACTCGCGATCCACAACTATGCATCTGTTGATGCCCTGATGAGATGAATCCATTCCTAAGACACAGCTTTCCAACCGCAGTACGAAAACTAAAGCAGGGTTGTTTTTCACGCACGTAACTAAATGTCTATTATGTAATTTCACATAAGTAGAATTAGTCTAGTGAATGTAGAGAAAGCTACTCTACTTAGTGTGGCGGGACCTCCCCACGTTTCAGTTGGCAGTCAATCAGCTACTGTCTAGGTAGGGGCAAGTGTTCCTTGAAATTCGGTAAAATGTATAATAGGCACAAGAACCGCTAAGCTACGTGGTAGTTCTTTCCCTCAATAACATATAGCTTATTGGGTTCCTGAATTTTACCAGTCACGGGTTGCGTCGAGGTATGTAGCACTTTCTGACATATCTGATCGTTATACCTCGAGTCGAGCGGTAAACTTTACGAGCACAACATTGAGCCAGTACCGGTTTCGGAGCTGTGAAGACGATTAGTGCAGAGATGTGAAACCATGATAGTTCAGGTGATCTCATCGTAAACGAGTTTGTCTTTGAATTCGGCATGGAGAATTCTACATTCAGACATGCAGGCTCACTTTGAATCAGCGAAATGAATAAAAAGGGTAAAGTCTTACAACTAATTGCCATCACCACTCTCTCTCTCAGCTCATTACAATATTATTACTTTTTTTTTTTTTTTTGAGAATAAATATTTTGATACGCACAGCAAAATTGTTATCGAGGACAAAACAAAAATTCACATGAAAAGTTAAATGAGCTTATATTCTAAAATTGCTATTGCACTATAAATACGATCAATTGCGGTCTAACCTTGTTTTCTCGGTTCCATTTATGTTTAGTGGTTGTCTGATCCGTGAGAAAAACCATTCTGACCATCCCTGGTCAGAATCTGGGCTCAAGGTCCCTTGAATGAAATTGGGAGACGAATGAGCAGAACTACTACTTGAAGCAAGGCCAGCTGTCTCGTTATATTTTGATGTCCCTGTGGTACGCATTGTTCTAACCTGAACCGCCGTTTTTGCTCGCCCTGTTTCATCTCTATCTCTTAGATTATACGTATGAGTAGAGCTTGGCGGGAGAGGAGTTACTGGACGTGTTTGATTAGGGTAGGTTGTGGGTATAATGGGAGATATCGGATCCCCCTCATCTTCTGAAACAGTTTCAAGATCAAATTGTCTCCTAACTTCAGGCTGTAGGTATTCAAAAGGCAGGGATGCAAGTAGCTGTAGTTGGTCGTCACCAGTGTCTTCTAGGATATTACTATCGGAATCATCCCCTTCATTTGGAACTGTGTTATTGCCCTCAAACGGTATTGATTCTTGTGGTATAGGATCCTCTATCACTTTTACTTCTGTATTTTCCATGTTTCTCCCCCCGTCCAAAAATTCCCTTGCTAGGTTAACTTTTGTTAATCTATCAACGTGAATTAGCTGAGTATCCCGAGGATTATTGATATTTTTTACACTGAATAGAACTGGGGACCGTTGCTCCTCCACCCGATAGGGTCCCTTTGATTTCCTGGTGAGATGTCGTGATTCCCCTTTTTGTATGTTCGGAAAATATACATAAACTAAATCTCCCACCTTTATGTTTTTATCTGTTGCCACCCGAGAACGATAATACTCTTGTTTCTCTACCGCCAGCTGCATGTTTTTTCGTACTATCTCGTGCGCTCGGCGCATTCTAGGTAAAATCTGCTCAGCGTAGTTGTCAAACGCAAAATAACTTAACCTAGAGTCTTGTAGTATATCAGGGTAGATTGGCATGTCTCGCATAAATAATAGAAAAAACGGGGTGTCCAATGTGCTCGAATGAATAGAACTTCTATAGGACATTAAAATGTGTGGAAGCCATTGATCCCATTCTGATGTTTCGTTTACCATACATGATAACGTGTGACCTATGGTAGCATGACTTCTTTCATTTTTGCCATTAGTGCTTGGGTGATAAGAAGACGTACTTAACTGCCGAATGTTTAATTTATCTAACATTTCCTTGAATACAGATGCGTGCAAATTCGCACCTCTATCACTTAGAACGTAATCGGGCTTACCGTATCTACAAACGATTTCCGAATAAAAGGTGTCTGCTAACGTTTGAGACCTCGTGTTTGGTAATGCCACCGCTTCTACAAATCGAGAAAAATCGTCCATCATAACAAATATATATTTATTTCCCCTTTCTGTAGTAGGAAATGGTCCCATGATGTCTACTGATACAAGTTGGAAAGGGTAGTCGGGCTGAAAATTTCTCATTAATGGGGCTTTCTTATTCGCTTGATAACCTCGGCTTTCGATACAAATTCTACAACTTTTTACGTATTTCTGACAGTCACTGTAATAGTTAGGCCAGAAGTACGAAGAACGTAACCTCTCAAACGTTTTCTCAAAGCCTAAATGGCTGCCCAGGTTATCATGAACTTCTTCAAAGATCTCTCTTTTCATAGCTGAGGGAATAACAACTTGCTCTATATATTCCGCACGAATTGGTCGGATGTGACTTGGGGCGTAGTGACAAAGAATACCGTCTTTTAAAAAGAACGCGTCCGAAACTTTCTTAACTGCCAAAGGGGTTTGTTCGGTCAGAGACTGCATTATAGGAGCTAATTGTGGATCTGTCTTTTGCAATTCTCGAATACGCTTTTGCCGCTGCTCCTTTGTATCTACGGTGATTATGTGCGCTACTTGTCGAGAAAGAGCATCCGCTACCAGATTTTGACTTCCCGCTTTATGGGTAACATCAAAGCTGTATTCACCAAGACTGAGAGCCCACCGGGCTAATCGGGGGTTACCAGTCTTCAAAGACAAAAGGTATTTCAATGGTTTGTGGTCAGATTCCACCGTGAAGTGTCTGCCTATAAGGTATGAGCGGAAATAATTGATACCCTCCATGATTGCTAATAGCTCTAATTCAATAGCCGGGTAATTTTTCTCTGGAGGTTTCAGTTTTCTTGACATAAATGCTATTGGTCTAGGACCTTCTTCATGTATTTGATATAAATATGCAGAAATGGCTATTTTAGAAGCATCACATCCGAGATAAAAGTGTTCATCAAATTTTGGATATGCTAAAACGGGAGGACTGATTAGAGCAGCTTTTAAATGCTGGAAGGCATTCTGCTCAACTTCAGTCCATCGGAAGTTAACGCCTTTCGCGGTTAAATCTGTTAACGGCTTAGCATTCAACGCGTAATATGGGATATGACGTCTAAAAAATCCGCACATGCCGAGGAATCTCCTAACTTCTTTGACTGTTTTAGGGGCTGGGAAATCAACAATGGCTTTCACATTATCGTCATGTGGTCGAATGCCCTGTGACCCAATAATATGGCCCAAATACTTTATTTCGGCATGAAAGAACTCGCATTTCTAAGGTGCTAACCGTAAATTATATTTGCGCAACATTTCAAAAACCTTGTGGAGTTTATGTAAGTGTTCTTCAGCAGTTTTTGACGCTATAAGCACATCATCGATAAAACAAAATATTTTATCATCATGAAGTTCGGAAATGAATGCATCAGCCATTCGCTGAAACGCAGAAGGGGCAGTTTTTAATCCCATCGGCACCGTGTTAAATTGGAAAACCCCCTCCTCGTTCCAAAACGCTAACTTCGGTCTATCTTCTGGTGCAACTTCTAGTTGATAATATGAAGACGTCAGGTCTAAACTACTAAAAATTTGTGCACCATCGAGTTGTGCTAATATGTCTTGAAGTAATGGTAGAGCATAACTATCATTTTCAATTGCCATGTTTGTGCGTCGCAAATCCACACACATCCTATATCCACCTTGTTTTTTTTTCACCATCAAAGTCGGAGCTGGGCATGAGCTTACGCATTTAGATATAATATCTGCCTCTAACATATCATTTATTTGACGTTTTAGTTCCCCTCTGAGGGCATAAGGTGTACGGTATTTTGGTGACGTCTGAATAGGTTGACCGTTCCAAGGAATTTTGTGGGTTGCTAAAGATGTGCGACCCAACTCCGTAATGTCTCGGGCAAATATATCACTATATTGCTTAAGAAGTGCTTCTAACTGAACGCTAAGCTCCCCAGGCACATCGCCTAAATTGAAATCTTTTCCAGATAAGGGGGGTAAATTCTTTTTTGTCAAGGGCACTGGTTCTTCCAAACAATTTTTGTCCTCATCAAAAGCTCGAGCAGTTCCTAATTTCATACTTTTATTTAAGTGACGGGGTACCTCGGACATATTAGAAATTAACACCTTAACTTTTCCTTGGTCATCTACTGTGCCTACCGAATGGGCAATTCTAATATCACTATTTTGTTGTTTGTCAAGGGGTGTGATGAGAATTTCACTACCGACTGGGAACTCTGCAGTGGCTACTGAAATGACCTTTTGTGTACGAGCAGGAACTCGCAATTTCTTTGTTAACGTTAATGTTTTGACAACTTCTTCCCGATCCAACAATGTAGCTATGACATTTTTATTACATAGTATGCCTTTCTCAGAATCTAACGAAAATTTGCCATTCTTTAAAAAATCATAACCTAAAATTGCTTCGTACTCGTTACTTAAACTATTTTCAGTGACATATACCTTTTGATTAACGCAAAAGTTATTCAAACAGATTGGTACAATATAACATGCCTTATAATTAAGTATTTTCCCTGTAACACCTTTTATTTGAATATCATCATTATCTATCTTTACGCCTTCTTTACCCTTAAGTAATTTATTCATGAGACTACTTGTAATCAGAGAAATAGAGGCACCAGAGTCACATAATGCTGAAAACGTTTCATCGTAAGCATTTACTTTTATAATAGGAAGGGGAAAAACCTGTACATTGGAAGACGTTGCGTGACACGTCGGGACTGAACGGCGAGCTACTGGATTTTCCCCACTTGATTGTCAATTGTTTGTCGGAGGTCCCTGCTGGTTTCGTTCAAAATTTTGGTTCACGGGATTTCCTTGAAAAAATTCACTTCCATGGAAATTTTGCCCGGTCGTGTTTGGTGAAAAATAATTAGCTCCGGAGAAATTGCTGGTATTTAACTGCTGGGTGCGTTGGTGTCCGGCTATCGGACAAAATCTCTTTACGTGAGGTCCCCCACAGATATAGCACGCAATGGCTGGATTATTGCCATTGAATCTCCGATTCAAATCTCGTCTGTATATAACTGTATTATTGTCTCGAGAAGGACGTGCGAAAGGTGAGACAGACATTGAAGCTTTTACCTGTGCAAGTTCCTCAGTTAATTTCTCAATCAACTCCCCCTGTCTCTGAGACTGGTGGAGAACTGTGGCTAATAATTCCTCCATAATTTTAGAATTTGAGGTTTCTACATTTTGTGCACTCGATGCATTCACATCACAATGTGATTTAGACAAAACTTTCTCATTTCCCTCAATTAAGGCGGCAATGCGTACTGCACTATCAAAATCTGCTGGGTTTTGATTCATTACCGGTAGCTGTATAGTTGGAGTCAGCCCCGCGAGAAATTGGGACAGCCGTGTTCTATCAGCCAATTTTTCTGCTGCTGCATTGGATTCACCATCGCTCTGTAAGAGACCAAAAGCTGCCCTGCGTATTCTAGAAGCATATTCTCTCACCGTCTCCCCTTTTTTCTGCTGACAAAATGTAAATTCTCTTAATTTATGAACTAGAGGGAGTTCCTGTTTATGAAATTCTAAAAATGCTTTCTTGAATGTCAAAAAATTTTGCTCTACCATTAATTCTGGATTATTTGCCAGAAATTCAGCAGCTTTCCCGCGTAATTTAGATTTCAGCACAATAATTTTCACTTGGGAATTCCAACCCGCTAAATCAGCTACTTCTTCTAACTGCGAAATGAAATAGGACGCCGGAAAATCTGCCTCAGACCCACTAAACATTGGAAGTAATGATATATAACCAGGAATTGTACTCGATTGCGAACGTGAACCGTTACTACTACTAAGTTCGTCCATTGCCATGTCAAATATAAATACAATATGTAAATAAAAAAAAACAAATAATTCAAAAATTTACTTCACTATGCATTAAAATATTTGAACGAATAAATTTTCGTGAAACCTCAATGAATATAATATCAGAATATCATATCAGTCATGGCAATGGCAAGGTCAGCGGCACCATTTATGTCCCAGAGCTGCTCTCAGCGTCTGGGGCTGATACTCGAGAGGTCAATTAATACTACTCAATTATTCAATCCTGTCCTCAGGTCGGAGTAAATTATTATTTATTTACAGCTATAACAAATAATGTATATATGAGGATGTATTTAAATTACATGCTTATAAATCAGTACATTTGTTTTATGCTACTAATCCTTGAGCGAGAGAGGAATGGAGAAAGCAATAGGTCAAGACTTACCCCAGACTTTCGTCATCTTCCGCTTCTTCCACTTTCCTCCAAAAAACCCCGGACAACCACCTCTGATCAAGACCTAGTTCGTTCTGTCCCTTTCAACCACCTTCTCTCGTTCCAATTTCCTCCTGTTTCCCTCTCATTGGTTCCGTCTCCTAAACGTCACACCCCCTCCCCTTTGGGTCCCAGACTAGAATCCCTTACTGGAATCTCGCTGCTGCCCCGATGTCTACATACCAATGATAAATCCATCTGCCACTCCTTCTCAAGGTACCACTGCCCAAAAGGGCAGGGTCAATTCTGAGAATCTACAAAAGGCGTTGGAGGTAACACCTGTGCATATAGGTGCCTCACCTATTTCTATACACGATACCTGAATAAAAGTCCAACCCAGTTCCCAGACTGTCTGGCGTCGTAAATAAAATTATATTCTAAAAGGCTTCATTAACATTTAACTACAAATTAATGTAACAAGTTAGCGAGTAGCTTGTTACACACGTATTATAGTTACTATTTTTAAATTATTCGAATCAGATGTCATACAAATACAAATACAACGCCACAACAGGCAAATTGCCCAACGAGGTGGCTGACTTAAGAACATCATGGATCCCCGAGTCATTTTTCGGAGGCCCTACCTACTACTGCTACACCACACATGCAACCCGCCCACCCCCCCCCCCCCGTGGAAACCCCAACGAATCGGTACATGCGGGGATGTGCGTGTACGTGTAGTGAAACCTGACGTGAAGTTTTTTTGTTTCTCTGTAATGCTTGTTATGTGCTGTGCTGCCATCTGCCGCCAGTTTTTCTAACTATGAGTGAAGAGTTATGATTGAATGATTTATCGTTGAAGGACTGTTGCTCTCTGTGGCGAGACTTTTTAACGGGGAGATCGGCTCGCATTTGCGCTTTGAAGTTGGGAACCACAGAAAACCAACTTCAGCCGACCACCAAAATTTTTGATATTTTAATCGATTTTTATTTTTATTCTGAATTTTATTTTTTTTTTTACAAATTCAAGTTTAGATTGAAGTTGAAAACTTCATTATTGCAAACTAATTTTTCATAATCTAAAATCCAGTTTAAATGATGTATATGGTGAGAAATTCATTTGTATAGCACTTTTTTGCGTGTGTGTGTGATATCTGATGTGATGTGTTCCTGCGGGAGCGCGGGGTATCCCAGGTCGATAAGATACCCGCCTGAAGTAGGAAAGGATGATTTTGAGGTGTCGCGAGTTCGATACCCGGTTCGTCTGTCAGAAATTTTCCTGATGCAGGAAAAATTCTGACTGAAAATTTCACCAGAAACTGCGACATGATCTCTGTGGGTGAGTCCCACACCGAGGGGTTAACGCACCTACCTCTCGGTGAGTATAAAAAAGACTGCCGTTCGAAATCACTATAAATTTTAGGTCCCGGTCTTGTTAGCCCTCGTGTGTACAAAATGACCGTGATGCGACAAAAAAAATGATCAAATGTTTTAGCGAATTGTTTTAAAAAGAAAGAAGATGTGAAATTAATCAAAATTGATTGAATGATTGGCACAATCAATTTTATTTTTAACAATCTTTACAATTATTAATTGTTTAAATAATTTTGCTGATGATACGTAATTTAGTTCATGGTTTTGATTGATTTGGGGACTATTGTAAAAAATATGAACAAACTTCTAACGATGATAACCACTTGCCTGAGGGGTTTTTAATTTTTTTCTGCACAGAAAAAATGTCAGTAAATTTTTAAATTTTTTCACTCTGTTCATGTGTCAATGACTAGTAATCAAAACCTTACAATTTTGATTCCTCACCATTTTTTTAAAGCTCTTATCTGAGGGTTTTTCTGCATGGACTATAAAAAATCTAGTTTTTAGATAGATTACGTAACTATATCTAGATTATATATCTAGTAGATATCATTATATTGCACGAAGGCACAACATTTGTACAGATTTAGATAATTTTTTTCGGTTAGCGCCCTGTAAAGATAAGTGGAAATTATGGGAGCAAGTCAATTTTGGGAAGAAGCGGATAAACAGGCAAGTGGTTAATTACATTTTGGTGTTACCCAGATCGAATTTCTACAGTTTCGGAAATAATTTCTCATGATTTTTTCTTTTTTTTTACGAAATTACAAATTTTCTTATGCAGTCTTGAGAAAATTAAACGTCTTCTAAAGAGATGCGTAGCACCTGGTGTTTGCGAAACTTTTCTTTACGACCTATTTTTATTAAAACGTTGCCCTGTGTGTTCTGAGGTAAAAGAAAAAAAAATCCACCGTTCGAAGTGCAAATTTTATTCGTAGAAATATTTGAATTCATAAAACGCGCGGAGGAAAGTTGAGAAAGAGCAACGTTGTCTCTGTTAGTGGTTTTACTGTTCTTCCCAAATCTTTCAGCGCTTTTAGAACTCAAACAATATCTCATCGAATATTGCACTTAGAAACGTGGAATAATTTTTTGTTGGCCTCAGGAGAGATAGGGCAACAACTTTCTAATTAGGTTTTTAAGGAGAAGGTGTCCATATAGTTTTTTCTTAATTCAATAACTATACAACCTCTTTCAACACGAATGGCGTATCTGAGGTCTGTACGTTATTTGGACAATGTTTCGAAGTGGACGTATGCCACTAGGATCAACGGTCCACCAGTAAAATACGGCAATGACAATTAAGTATTTATCCTGTATAGGCGTTTGATCTGAACATCATTTCATCTCGTTCCACATCAGCCGCAAAATTGTATTGTGCACTCCTTTATTTCGGGTATTTCATAATTAAAATAACTGTTGTATGCCTTTAAATTAGCAAAAACAAATACTCGGAAATTTTTTCCCCTGTCAATTGTTTTTCTGATGCCCATTAAAGAACGTATCGCACTAGATTGAAAATTCCCGGCTTTTACCACATTAGATCTTCTGCGTATTTCACGTCTAAAAACAATGAAATTAATTGAATTCAATATTTTAAAATATAACATTCGGTTTCATTTCGATTGCAAATTTTCGCTACCGTTTCTCATATGATCAGCATGAAGTAAATAACATTATATCGTGATTCGCGACACCATTTCCGAAAATTCACTATACGCGTATCCAAGATATTTTAACCTTCTGCTGACGATCAAAAGCCTGGGATTTGGTGAAACATTTATTGATCAACTAAATTAAAAGTTTTTAGTTTGAATAGCCTATTGAGATGATTATGCGGACGCATTTGGAATTTCACAAATTATTTAGTTGTCAAAGCATATTAGATTCATCAATTATCACTAATTATGCAGGGTGTCCTGTAAGTGCTAATGCGGTCATTACTTCATCAACCATTCGTTGTAGAGGTATGGTTTCAATTTAAAAATACTCAAAATATGTTGAAAAATCACCCCGAGGGTTAACATACCATGTTTGATAACAAAAACCTAAATTTTTACACTGTCATCCCTGTTCTTCAATTAGATAGTTGTTGCCCTGTATCTCCTGATGCCAACAACAAAATTCCTTTGTTTTTTGGTGCAATATTTGCTGAAATATTCGAATTCAAAATTCGAAATCGAAAGAAAAGTTGGGGAAGAACAACATAAATAGGAAGATGAGATTGTTGTCCATTAGTTTTTGCAGTTCTTTCCCAACTTTTCTCCGATTTTCGAAATCAAATATCTCAGTGAATATTTCAGTTATAAAACATGAGATTTTTTTTGGGCTCTGAAAAGACAACAACTTCCAAACTATAAGTTAGTGGACGGGGGACCGTATAAAAATTTAGATTTTTTTCTATATTGTGACGTACTGTATTTACACTCTCAAAACTGGTCATTTACACTCAACAGCCCAAGGCCTTATGTGCAGAGCGGATTTGATACTATTTTTTTCGAGAATAAATATGTAAATTTGTGCACAGGTGCCTCCCAGTCAGTTGATGGCTTGACGATGCTGCTAAAATGACGCTGCGTAGAACCAGGGTCATCTTAACACGTGGGCCCATGCCGGAATGGCCCTGCGGGGGAATCTGGATATAACGGGAGCCACGAAACAAAAAAAATTACTCAAACAAGGCCATGGGCAGAAAAGTTAAGAAACACTGGTTTGGTCTGATGCCTATAGAATTCCAGGCAAAAATACACTTGCAATATCCAGAAAAGTAACACTTTTCCTATAAAAATATATCTTACCGATAAAACCATTGACGTCAACAGTAATCTGATGTGAAATGTCTGCTGCTGATGTCGCAGAGAAAAAAAACCATCGATTTTTATCTTGGAAATGCAATGTTCTGTTTTTTTTTTTGCTTTTATCGGAGAGAATTCGGCATTTTCACTAACGAATTTCATAGTAAATAAAGTCTTATGGAGTAACAAGGAACTTAGAATCTGAAAGAGACATTGGAAATAAAAGATTCGTGAGGTATTGAGAAGAGCTCTGACAAATACAGAGATACAGTACGTCATTGTAATGAAAGAGAATCTTTACGACGATAGGATGACAGAAACGAAGAGCTATTGAAACTCTTGAACAGTGTTTGAATAGTATTCTTCGAGCTTTACTATTTTGAAACAAAGGACAAGGGAGTTCGCAAGGAATCTCTCGCCAAACATAGGAACACTGTTTCCTACTAAATGCGTTCCTGACTATAAAAGATGGAGGTGCAGTTTTGACTTTACACAGTCGAGACGGTCTTATAACGTGACCGTCCGGTATAGGAATCATTCCACTACAACCACGGGCGTAGCCAGAAATTTCGTTCAGGGGAGACCACTTCTATTTCGAGGGGGATTTGGCCATCTTTTCCCCTTTTTTCGGTCATTTTCTCACATTTCGGGGGGCCAGACCCCCAAGTCCCCCCACTCGCTACGCCCTTGACTACAACGGCTGGTACGACAGGTGCTAAATACTAGCGCCACCGAATTGGGGGGCTCTCATTTCGGCGCTGCTTAGGTTTTATGAACACTGTTCAGCGGTGGTAAAGAGAAAACGAATAAAATGCTCGGCTTAATTCTTAAAAGGGTGTCTTCGCGTTCTGCTGAAGTCATTCTTTCCCTTTTATGAGGTTTAATTCGTTCAGGACTGAAGTATTCCATAAGGTTTTGGGGACCATACCTACAGAGGGACATAGAAAAGGTTTAGGGTGTGCAGGGAAGAACTACGCGTGCTCCTGCTGGTGCACGGGAATTGAGCTCTGGGGAGAGAGACTTGATATCTTGGACATGTTTACATTGGAAAATTGCATGTGACAGGAAGATATGATCGAAGCGTTTAAAGTTTCCAACGGGATGGATAGAATGGACCATGAGTTAATGATACATCGTCATTCAACTGCTTCGAAAAGGGGACATCAGTATTGCTAAGTAAGGGACAACTCCAAGCTGTAGTGTCGGAGGAAATTTTTCTGTAACATGGTTGCGAATAAATGAAATAGCTTACCTCCGGACTTAGTGGTTTCTCAACCAGTTGACACGCTTAAAAAAAGTATTATAGACATGATGGGATTAGTCGAGAAGAGAATCCCCATACTTAGATAAGAGACAAGCATAATCTTTATAATTATCAGTGTCAATTATTTTCTAAATATATGATTTTACAATCCTTTTTACGTGATTGCTGTATTTTGGTAGTATTTGTAATCTATATACACTGCTCAAAACAATTATCGGAGCACATGGCTTTAACAAAATTACGCAAAGATGTATACCGATAAGTAACATAAAATAAAATCATCCATAATTTAAAGCCTAGCAGGAAACGTAAGAAGAAAACTTCATATGCAAATCAAAGTTCATGACGTCAAAAACCAGAAAAAGGAGATAAGGGCAAAAATCGGGATGTTGCAGAAACGTCTGTTTTACTGCCGTAACTGTGAAATTCGATTGCGCAGTATTTTTTTTTTGAGACAAGGTGACTTGAGGATGTCTCAACAACGTGATTTACCGGAATCCATGGCATGACGTGTTATAGGCAGACTGGAATCCGGGCAAACACAACGTAGTGTCGCGGACGGTGTTGGAGTCGCCAGAAGTGTTGTTGCAAGGCTGTGGAATCGATTCCAGGAAACAGGAAATGTTAGACGTCAACCACGCGCCACTACAGCAGCTGATGACCGGTATATAAGGTTAACAGCCCGTCGAAACAGAACAGAGAATGCTACGCAGCTACAAAGACGGTTGCTGTTGGCAACAGGACGAAGGGTGTCCAGCCAAACAGTACGTAATCGGCTTCATGAGGGAGGGCTCTATGCACGTAGGCCAATGGTCTGCATTCCGTTGACCCCACGCCACCGTGCGGCCCGAAGAAGATGGGCTGCTGAACATCGAGATTGGGAGCAACATGATTGGAGCCAAGTGCTGTTTACAGACGAGTCCCGATTCAGTCTGGAGTGTGACACCCGACGTGTTCTGGTATGGAGGGACAGGGACACTCGAAATAACCCCGCATTCGTTCGTGAAAGGTCACAATACAGACGAGCTGGTTGGATGGTATGGGGTGGAATCAGCATAGGCGGACGTACGGACCTGCATATCATTCGGAATGGCACTTTGACGGCCCGAAGGTATGCAGACGAGATACTGCGACCTCATGTCATCCCTTACGCTGGAGCCATTGGAGATTCCTTTGTTTTCCAGGATGATAATGCCCGACCGCATAGAGCTCGTCTGGTGGAGAACATGCTTGAAGCTGAAACAATACAGCGTATGGAATGGCCAGCGTGCTCTCCTGACCTGAATCCAATCGAGCATGCTGCGCGACCAAGGCCGCCTGTTACTGTCCGAGACTTGCAGATTGCACTTCTTGACGAATGGAACAGTATTCCCCAAAGTCTGATCGATAACCTCATCGCATCCATGGGAAACAGGTGTGCAGCAGTCTTAGCTGTTCGAGGAGACCACATGCCCTATTAAAACTCATGCATCATGTCTAAACAGTACTTTTTTTTATCGTTTACATGTAACCAAATTGCTGCCCTAAATCATCTTTTCATGTTTTTTCCATATTTTCAAAGAATTAAAGCTTAATTCCAAATTTGTTTACGTCTTTTTTCTGTATTGCGCATTGATACGCGTGTACTATCCATTGTATGCCAATACGGGGCTGTCTCGCACGGTTTTCTTCACTTTTTTACTTGCTCCCCTAATTGTTTTGAGCAGTGTATTTTTATTGACATCTTTCTTTAGACACCTCGTTGTGCAACTTTCTTGTTGCGGCTTGTGTGTTTGGATTTGTATTTTCATATTCCCCCCATGTTACTTTTTATTCATATGTTTTATCCAAAAACATATTAACTTTTATCTAGTTGAACTTTAAAATGGTGCTTGTGATATTGAGCACAGGCACAAACTGTATAAAAAGGAAATACCATATCATTATTTCATAATCTTATTCAAAATTTTTTCCACGTAATACTTACATGATCATAACTCTTCAAAGAGCATTACGTGGGGACAAAAAAAAAACATAGTTTTCCCGGTCTCAAACTTGTGAGAATCCTCCTCTTCTATCTGTGATGATCAAATGAAGGTTCTGTCATAATGAAACCTTAACGAACGAGCTCCCCATCGAATACTGCGCGTAGAATACTGAATAATGCTGCCGATCCACAGAAAATAATCACTTAAATAAATAAGAAAGTAGACCAAGTGAGCTAAGAAGTTTGAAAGATTGACTTTAGAATTCCATTAGCTCAAGAGATAGGCCTATATCTACGAGAAATACTCAGACGAAAACAAAAATATTTTATAAGGTTTTTATATACACCTGATACTCAAGTAGAAAAAAATGTATAAAAGTAGGAAATTTGATACTTTAAAAAAGTGCATTATCTCAGTCATCAAAAGAACTTATCAAATATATATCTCATCTACAGACTTCAGAAAGAAAACCACGAGTATTTCATTTTTCCCCCTCATAAAACGTGTCTTCTTTTATATATGAAAGAGGAAAACAAAATACCCTTTTCACTGCAAGAGAAGTAAGGACTTCTCTTCAACAAAAATAACAACACAGAAACTACGATCTTTTTTTGTTAAAAAAAAGGAAATAGATTTCTCTATTTCCTTTTTTTCCCGAAAAAAAAGCTACTTTACTTTTCGATCGATAGCATTAAAGAAAAGAAACTTTTTGAAAACTGAAACCTCTTTTTCCTTTTTACGTAAGTTGGTGTGAAGTAAAGCATATCATGTTCGTTTTTCTGCTTCAAAAATACCGACAAGTTACGGTCCGAATGCACAAAATTGCGCAAATTGCACAAAAAAAGAATGACATAAAATCATAAAAAATGTAAATGCGATATTGTTTTATGCATTTAGATTGTGCAGTAGAGCATCGATTATCCGAAACAATTGTGGACTGGGGTGTTCGGATAGCCGATCATTCACGGAAAAGAAGGTACCGGTGCCATAGAAGCAATATGAAACAAAGAAACAGTGATATTAAACACAAAATTGTATATGAGTAACTTACATGATTCGCCATACGGGGGTTCCCCGGAGGGGGCATATCACACGCACGCGCACGCACACACACAGCATCATTAGCATCTTTTCTCGAGCAGCAATTTGGTGACCCTCGCTCGGACTTAAGTAATTATTTACATTAAGGAAAAAGTTGCCATGTACACAGCATCCTTCAAGTCAATTCCTTCGCGCAGTTGCTGAATTGTTTTTCTATGGTCTTCCCCGATCAAAACCGTACGCTGCAACGCCTTTCTGTTACAACGTTTGAATCTTTCAATGAGGGAGGGGGAAACGCTAGCGGAACTTCAGACAAATACAAAGGCCACAACAGACAAAATGCCTAACGAGGTGGCAGAGAAAAATATGTCCATAAATGATGTGCATGTCAAAAAAATACGTATCTGAACTATATCAAAAATACAGCAACCCAATAATAGCAATAAAAAACGAATAATTATGATAAAGCATACATATAATGCCCATAAAAATTTATGGTTGTCTCATCCATGTACGGATGGCATCCCAATATGTTTATCGTATTTCTTTTCGAATGTATGAATTAATAATTGTAATTAGTTAATAGTTACAATTACTAATTAATCAACAATCGGCAGGAACTAATAAGTTCATGATGGTTAGTTGGTTCATTAGAAAACGATTTTAACTTGGTAAAAGTCCGAAATGAAAATGTTCGCGAGCGATTTTCGATTCTTTACCAACTTGCCTTGGTACAAGTTTTTAAATTGTGGACAGGCTTTAAAATAGTGAACACACACACACACACAGACAGAAAATCAATTTTTAAATACATAGAGTCAAATAACTTTTCTCGATTTTTAATCCAAGGAAATACGTAGTCCAAAATGCGACGTGGCTTAAAACAAGATTATTCAAAATGTTGTGAAATTATAATTTACATCGAAAAAAATAATCCATTAATGGAAGTTTCGCAGCTGGAAAAATCATGAAATGGCGGAATGTTTCGGAAGAATGGCGGAATCTTTATATACAATCGCTTGTGAATAACAATTTTTTTTTGTCGTTGAACGTTTTCCGAACTGTTTCACGAAAATAATTTCCAAATGGGAAGCACGATGTTCATTATGTCAGCAATGAAATACATAATCAGCATTAAATCCTCTTCTACGAGAGACTGTAAAAGCCGTAATTAAAGTATAAATATATTTGAATTCGTACTGTGGCCATCAAGTGTCTGGATTACTGAGGATTTGTAAGATGAACGGAAACAGCTGTTACGCTTAATACCTTTGGTCTCCCCGAGTCGTTTCTACGAATGCAACTTCGAAATTTTGAAAGTCTTTTGGAAATGCTGACAGAGGAAATTTTAAATTTGCATATTTAAATTACACGAAATTGTAATTTCTGCACTTTCAAAATATCCAAAGTTCGTATTTCTTATACAAATTGGATTATAAAATATTCGCTTCAGTTCACGAAGGATTTTCCAAGAAGAAATACTAATTGCCGCATGGAGAATATGGGAAATAATGTTTAAAAGTTGTTTATAGTATTTTTACTTTGACTAATTATATACAACTTGTATTTTTTCCATAGTTATGAGTTGCTTATTAAAGGGAACAAATATTCTTCAGTTAGTTTTTCAGACCGGTATTAAATTATAAATGTTGTATAAAAGTTATTTTTTATAAAATTAGAAACGATTTTTTAAGAAAACTTTTATAACAGAATTTGGGGACCCCCTCCTCTGATCCGCCTTTTCACTATGGCCTTGCTTATTAACAAAATCGTTATCGAATTTTGAATAAAGAGGATAACTTCGATAAAATAAATTTTGACAAAGCATGTGTTTTATCAAAGTAGCCCTACACTATCATATTTTGAAGTCAAACTTCTTTAGCAATGATGCATTGAATTTGTTTCATAAAAAATAAGCGTCACGAAAATTGAAACGCTCCTATTGCTACATCTAGTTTTTCTGAAAACGAGTCGATGGATGGGATGGCGTAGTGTTAGACTCTTATCTTTAATCATAAGTGTGTCAATGGGAGTGGGAATATGAGTTCCGAACCCATGATACGAAACATCAATAATACTGAAGTGAAACTTACTTAGTTACAGTGGAGTGGATCTGTTAAATGGAATAATATCGTCATGAAAAATAAAATGCTTCCATCACTCAATCCACAACCCGAGTCACAGATAACGAAACATTGCACGCATATGGGATGGTGTTGTGGGTTATCAAACCGTTTAACCCGTATTCGCTCGACACGACTTTGGAACTTTCCGAAATCAAAAACCTTTGTACGTTTTACTTCAGGCAACAAGAATTGATTGTGTCATCTTCAGAATACATAAATAATTCATGTTCTCTAACAAATTTTAATCGGTTTAGGGGTACATTGGAGCGCAATGGACTTTAAATCCGCGTTGGATTTTTTTTTCCCGAATTGTCTCTAGTTTTTGAAATAATGCATACTCCAAACAGTTCAACATAGTCTGCAGCCACTGATTTTTTGCGTCGAATTTCTTACTGTAATTGTTCTATTTATTTCCCTACTTTATTGAATATATTATACATTTATATCATGATCAGACATCAAAGGTTTTATTTATTGATAAGTTTATTACTGATTTACATTTCGCTCATTTAGAATGCGATTTGCATGCTGATTATGGCATTTCTATTGAAATTTAACTTTCATATTATCTCAGAGACTAGAACCAATGTGACAAAACCACTGCCAGATTCAGAATCAGCGTCCTTAATTCACCCTAAAATCAGTGGGAAATCTTTGAGAACCAAAGCCAGTGTTGAGTAGTGTAATCAATGTGAATGTTTAATAAGAATGCTATATATTTTATATTCAGGTTGTACATCGATTCAATATCCGCCGCCATCGTTATCCCGACCCGCGTTCCAAATCTCATTCTTGAGTTTCACTTCTATCGTGCGAGATTCTCATGCTATTAATTTTGTTTTAATTTATCATATTTATTTTATCAAATATCTTTTGTAAAATAACTTTTTCAGTGTAGTAACGGATTAAGTTAAAGTAAATTGTGAAGAAAAAAACCGCTGAGAAAAAGCGATGATGTTTTCCTGAAATATTTATTCAGGCAATAAGAAAATTACGAAAGCCTGGATAACCAAGCGGAGATCGAGATGTTGTTCGGAAAGAAAATTCACATTCCTCTGTGGGGAATCGAACCACCAATCTCTCACTGTCCGGGCGAGTGTTCTAACCATTAAACTACAGAGGACAGACATTTCCAATCCTTAGAGCATATGTATGAGCGCATGGACAGCCTCCAATCTCAGCTAATAGCCCTTACGACGTGAAAATGTCTGTCCTCTGTAGTTCAATGGTTAGAACACTCGCCCGGACAGTGAGAGATTGGTGGTTCGATTCCCCACAGAGGAATGTGAATTTTCTTTCCGAACAACATCTCGATCTCCGCTTGGTTATCCAGGCTTTCGTACTTCGTATGAAAAGCGGAGAGTGACATCGTTTCTCTCAATAAGAAAATTATCACAAAAATTAGAAATTTTGCCTGGTTTTAATTTATACAAAAATTGCCACGTTTTCAAGACAAATAAAATAATTGACCAATTGAATTTTATTTCTCTTGAAAACGTGGCAATTTTTGTATAAATTAAAAAAAATAAGAAAATTATACTGTACTGCCCTAAACTGGGGACACTGTCAATTTAAATTTGTATTTGCCACTCAGAATTTGTATCTCTATTTACCTCATTGAAAGAAGAAACGATAAAAAATCTCTCGATAAAAATCCTTACACTACTCAACGCTGATTTCTCTCATGTAACTCGGTGTATCAAAAACTACTTCAGGCTGTAACATGTAAAAAAAAAAAATTGAATGAAATTTCTCACCGAGGTATCGATGATTACGATTCACGCTTTTTGTCACTTTTCGTAAGCGGTAAAATTGCTATCTCAAAGAGTTTTACAGCTTCGGAAAGTAGAAAAAAATCATCAATTTCAATTATTTCAGTTAGTTTTCATTTCTTTCTTATAGGGTAATGCTTTTTTTTTTTTCAAGTACAATAAAAAGAGACGTAAATTTTACTAGTTGAAAATGTTTTCATTTGGCCACATAAAATTATATATTTTTTCATGTTGAACTCTTTCTTTGCATATGGGTCCAGACTCATGCAAGGTGGCGTTTAGTTTCTAATGTTCCCCTTCCTAATTAACATTTTTTGATATTTAAACAGGAAGTGTTACAAAGAGTGTCTGAAAGAAATAAATATTCTACATTTCATTTTAAAATTCAATTTAAATATGAAAGATTACCCAAAAATTGAAACTTTTATGATCATTAACATCACAGGAATGTTTTTGATAAACCGAAAGTTCGATAAAATTACTTTTTTTAAAGACGACATTTGAATAATGACATTTAAAATGATCCTCCTACGCCTGGAATTTTATAAGGTTACTTATAAAGACTTTGTAAATCTTATCACTTTTACGTAAAAATATCACGTTGACATTTTTAATTATCTTCATTTTTTAATAATGAAGGCGTATAAGAATTATTTTTGTATTTGCTTCCAATACGGCGATAGCTATGTTTAACTATATATATATTTAGCGTAGGTGTTGTCTTTCAATATCCGGGTAAAGGGATCTCCATTCTTTAGAGAATATACCAAAACCATCACTAAAACGATCGGATAATTGAATCACGGGATGTTGGAAAAGCATCATGAACATCCGGCATTGGGTAAACAGGAAATGTAAAGGTTTTATTGGATCACACCATGGGAATTGACAACCCTGGCAAATGATATTTAATTTCATCATATGCATTGCGTGTGAAGTTTATTTTTTACAAACTAGAAAATTTCTTCACCCTTACAATCCCTAAACTGTAAATTTTTTTCAATATTCTCTCATTTTAAATTTCATTTTTGATTTTCGAACCTCAAGAACAGAAAGATTACGATCAACGCAGAGTGAAAAAATCAAGGAAAATTCGGATTTAAAAACATTTAAAAAAAGTCTGAATGTATTATTAGTATTATTTTCTATCAGAAATTAACCTTTTAAGGTAAAAATTTAGATTTTTTTGCTGAAAAAGATTTAATTATTATTTTTTGCATGAAATAGTAACGTCGCTACACAATACTCTGACGTTACGTGGGATTACGTCACGTCAGAGTAGTGTGGGATTTTATTAGTGCAAGTATATACAGGGTGTCCTGTAAGTGCCCTTATCTCATCAACCGGCCAGCCTAGAGGTATGATTTCAGTTTAAAAAAAACTCAACGAGCGTTGAAAAATTACCCTGTACCAGTTTTGAGAGTGAAAATACTGTGTGCATCAAAATAAAAATCAAAAATTTTATGTGGTTCCCCTGTGCTTCAACTTCTAATTAGAAAGTTGTTGCCCTTTCTCTCAAAAAAAATCGGTGTTTCCAAGTGCGTATTCACAGAGCTATTCGAATTCGAAAAACGGGAAAAAATTGGGAAAAAACAACGTTAAATGCAGGTAAAACTGTTTTTCCTGTTCTTTCCTATATTTCCTTCGTTTTTCGAATTCGAATATCTCCGGACCCCCTACATTTTATGACTTTGCCTATTAGTTATTTGCTTTCGTGCAACGCTGTCTATAGACAAAAATTTAAGGTATTTTTTTCTTGTATATCAAATGAAACTAGTTCCCAAAACATGTATAGAAAAAAAAAAGAAGTTGTAATATGCAAAAAAGTAAGTTTTTCATAATGTCATTATACCTATTATATTCAAAACATAATCCAAAAGCATTCATTTAGCTTTTTGACAGTTTTTGATGGTTTAAACCAGCTTTTTACGCTGGATATTTCAAAAAAACCCAACCCTGCATATCATATAATGTAATCGAATTCCACGTGTACAATAA
This sequence comes from Pholcus phalangioides, assembly GCF_987345545.1. Lineage (NCBI taxonomy): Eukaryota > Metazoa > Arthropoda > Arachnida > Araneae > Pholcidae > Pholcus > Pholcus phalangioides. The sequence goes on from NW_028301606.1 coordinate 9,286,465, forward strand.
TTAAGTTAACATTTGTATAGGAAAACTCAAAAAATTAACGATTTTTAAATATTTTCAAAATTAGAAATGTAAAACGATGACAAGTATGTGAATGCATAGGAGGTAATGTCTACATTTTTGATTAAAAACAAATAATAAAGCTATTGGTAAGGAAGAGAATGTGGTTAAAAATATTGGGAGGAGGTATACTCTGGATACTCGCTATAATAGGAAATAATATACAATATAGCAAGGGTGGCTGTGCCACAACCATGAAAATGTGAATATTCAAAATATAACGAATCAACTAAAATTATTCTTGATAAAAAAAAAGGAACCGGGAAATATTTTACACTGGGACCAGCGTTTAGTAATGATGACCCTGAGTTTGGTTACCCAGTCATCCATCCTGCATCATTACGACGGGGAAGATGTGCTTTCCGTTCTAACTTGCGGCTCTGTTCACGACCCCGGTTGCTGGATTCAATGCTAAAAAGCACGCGGGTAGTTTGAAATTTCACAATAAAACAGTTCTGCCAACTAAATATCGAAAAATAATTTGCAATCATCACTGATTACGGTGATTGGCACTTTCACTGCGTGACCATTGTCTTGTTCCGGCCGGCGGTTGACGCCAATGTGGAGTCACGCATCCCCTCCTAGAGATAGAAGGCCTCTGCACTGTTTGCCATAAACGCCATTCAAACTACCTAGCAAGTTTGCCACATTTTGAAACACAGCATCCTATTTCGTTTCTTCTTATTTTGGCGTAGAATCTTCCTGATTGGCTCACAAATACCGTGTAGTGATTGGATGTGGGGGCATAAAAATCGTCAATTCTGAACCCGATCATTTCTTTTCCTCACAACGATGATACTGCCACGAGCAGGGAATTTTTTCCCCCTGAATATTCTGAAAGAAAATGGACTGCTTACTGACGTCACAAGATGAGTTCGGAGGCCATCTATCTCTAGGAGGTTCTGAGTCACGTCGGTGTGTTTTGTTGGGGGAATTATAGGTTGGTACCATGAATTTTCATTGCTGCCACTGTGAACATTCATTCAAAGTTTTTCATACTGACAGGTAGCTATTTAAAGTTTTTTGTCTACTCTACGAGCCCTCCGTTTTCCGAAAAGTCTCAAGTTTTTTTGTCTATTAAACGTTTTCCGAAACGAATTTTTAGAAAAGTTTTACATGCTTATTTATTTCCTTTAATATATCCACATCCCAAACTAGGAGAAATCTAAATATTCGAGTTCTCGAACACCGAAGGCATGTTAAGAAGGGACAGACGAATAGTTCGGCTATTGCCCAACACTGTTGGCAACATACGCATAATTTTGATTTTGATAAAGCGTTTGTTTTTAAAAAAAGCAACACACAATTCCAAACTGAATTTTCTCGAGGGATACTTCATCAGAACATGCCAGGATTTCCTCGTTAATGATGGAAGAAACACGCCGCCTATTTCGTCAGCTTGGACAGGCTTTATTAACCTCACACGTGACAAAATTTTCAACACTTTGCAACAGATGGCTCCCCAATTCGCACACCTAGACCACTCGGACGCAGCAAATACAAAAACTCTTCGGACAACCAGACGTAAACATCAACCCTCCACGACTAATTCGTCTGAAATCTGACCACGAGGTCCGAAACGCGTTGAATTTTGTCTTGAAAACGTGGCAATTTTGGTGTAAATTAAAATCAGGCAAAGTTTCTAATTTTTGTGATAAATAATATATGTGAGTAATTCGAATGTGAATGCCCAGCACTGTCAACCGAGGATCTGTTTGATTATTCCAACTATTATTAAGATAATGCTATTTTTATCATAAACTCATGGCAGAAGGGCCCATTGATTGATAGGTTTTGGCCTCCCCGCCACACACACATTCATAGGGGAGAGACTTTCTTTCTCATGTGTCAAATTGATAAATTTGAATGCTATTAGCGAAAAAAATTATCCCATGAGTAGAAATTGTTTTATGGTTAGGAGAGAAAATTAGTTGAAATTTTTATCTATACAGAGAGCTGCACGAAGAAATCGATGTTAATATGCAAATCAGTCATAAAATGCGGGGGTTCCACAACGGTCAAAAGTTGGGAAACAACGCTGTAGGGCGTAGGTTCCCAACCGTTTTGGAATTAGCGTCCCCTTTTTTTAGCGCATGACTCCATAGCGCCCCCCTCCTCTGCAGATAAACTATTTTGTACATAGTATATATTGAAAACAAGGACAAATATTTTTAAATTAATTTATTAATTTATAAGAAAAGGCAATGTATTTTTCTCACAGTATTTAATTGGAAATATATATGCTGTTTGATATATGAATATAATATTATTAGTGATATATAAATAATAATATATTATAATATATTATTATTTATAGTATATATATCATTTTACAATATATATCATTTTACAATATATATAATATATATTATTATACATATATATAATATATATTGTATTAAAAATTCTTTTTAATTTAACTAACTCGAGCACACAGACTGATTTAATGAAATTTCATGAATGTGAGGACTATCCTTCAAATACTGCGTGTATACATTGAAAGAGTACAGCATTATAAATACCTTGGAATCATTATTTCATCTAACCTAAAATGGAAAGATCATACTGACCAAGTTGTTAATAAATTATGAGCAATTACAGCAATGACGTATAAATTAAAAGCTATCATCTCACACCAAAGTTTGAAAGAAGTGTTTTTTGCATGGGTGTTCCCACATATCTTATACGGACTTCAAGTTTGGGGGGGGGGGGACATATAAAAATTCAATCTATACTATAGATAATCTTTAAGATTGTTTGCGACGTGACATTAACAAACCAACAGTTCCTCACATAATAAAGTATCATTAATCCAATTTAATATACGTCAACTTTATCTGTATAAAGTTTTAGTATTCATGTATAAGAATCTTGATTGGTATCCCAGAGTGAATATACAAAGAAGCATTATGTGAGATCACGATATTTACAACTTGTATATCATATACCATTACCTAAAAAACAATTTTCAAAAAATCAATATGTTTTCTTGCTCCAAGAATATGTAGAGAATTTGATGATATTATTAGACAACAACAATCATTTTATATGTTTAAAAAAGCTATAAAAGGTCGTATACTGGAAATAACAGATATTGAGCGATACATTTCATTTGATTGTTAATGAAATTGCAAATTTTGAGAAGTAAAATTTGTTTATATGTTTCTTATATGAAAATATATCTGTATTTCAACACATCAGACTATAGTATAACATTTTAAAGAAAAATATTCGGCGTGACTTGCCTGCAGCAATTGTTGTAAATGTACCTTTGTATGTTGCCCAGAAATTCTCTATGTTATTTATCAATACGACCCATAGAAGTTTTTTATATCCCTTTAGGTCAAAAAGTGTTCTTTATAGTTTTTTTTTTCTTTTTTGTCCATTGTGCTGTTTGTTTGGTTTTTATTGTTTTTTTGTCTGTTTTGTCCCTTGTGCTGTTTGCTTGTGTTTTTTTTGTCTGTTTTGTGCATCGTGCTGTTTGTTTGTGTTTTCTTGTCTGTTTTGTCCATTATGCTGTTTGGTTTAATAATAAAAAAAAATATAAACGGCTGAAGTCGTCTTCGTTTTCATCACAAAGATTTCTAAATATCTGTCATGGAGAGCATTGGTTCAGATCTTATTAATCGCTGTAATTACAAGCGATGAAGGCGATCACTAAGGTTTTTTTGCTACCAAATGTTGTCGGTTTATCACACAATGCACAGCCACTAAATTTGGTACGACTTTTTTTCAAAATGAAACGAATCCACGGTAGCGTCCAACATTGCCGGAACACCATCTGTTGCAACGGACAAAATACTGGTCAGAGAAATTCCTTTTTCTTCAAAATAGTGTTCTAAAACGTCAAATATAGATTTTCCTTTAGTGTCCGTTCCTAATGTTCTGGCGAATAATAAGTTCTTGACAAATGTTTTCATCTTTTATGAAGCGAACGTATGCCAGAAGTAAAGACTCATTTGCTGGTAAAGTAGATTCATCGAGTTGTGAGGAAAATTCGGTAGTCGCCAAGAAAATCAGATTTCTCCACATCCTCGGGCATTTCGTCGATTCGTCTCTGCACTGTATTACTCAATGGAACTGTTTTAATAATATCAGCCGGTGGCTTATGCAGCTCTTCGTTCACAGCTGGCAGTATCAATTCTCCACCAATAGTGTGCGGTTTACCCGCTTTAGCAATGAGTAAGGAAATGTATGACGCTCGTAGTCCATAATTTTCTTGTTTTGATGTTGTCGATAACATATTAGTCGAAGTTGGACGTCTTGAATGTTGATCTCTTAGCATTTGAAAGTGAGATGAATCTTTATCTGCCGGAAACTCCCAGTGATACCGCAATATTGTACATGCAAACCGGGCTAATATGAACACGAAACCCCCCCCTTCTTCTGAATGTCCCCTCACAATATGACTTTAAAATACGCAAAAAACGCCCCCTCAGACTTCTCAGTGCCCACGTTGGGAACCACTCCTGTAGGGAATGCTCTCCAGATTTCAACTTGCTATAAACAAACTTTTTGTTTGTTTGTATCTGTAACATTAGATCTTTGACAATCACCAGCAAATAACTTGCTATAGCTCTAGAATTCATTGTATTTTCTATAGTTTATTTTAATTTTAGAATGAACTGTGGAATTTCCATTCGTGGCTTGTTGAGGGTTTAACCTCAACAATTTTTTTTAAAATTTCCCTTATTCGCATCTGCTGCAGTGGAAATCACTAACAGCGAAATGCCATACCGTTTTACAGGAAGAATATTTTTTCCCCTATTTTGTACAGGTGATAGTGATTCCCCCACGATTCCTAGGATAATAAAAAATAAAAACCAATGGAAAAGATACTATTCATTTTTTTATTAATTTTGCTGTACACATTTCCTGTACCCCATAGGAGACACAGTCCCACCCCTTCTGTTATCAAACTTTCTTCTCACTTGCCCACTGGCAATTGATAGGGATGGAAAAAATATGTTTGCAAACACACACAAAGAGAGCCTTACAGAGATAGCTGGGCTCATCATTGCGGAAACAAGAGGGTTTTAACGAGGGTATATACCTCGTAATTGCCGAAATACGAGGCATCAAGTTGAACGAGATGTAGGGCGTCCCACAAAGAACTCACTGGTTTTGAAATGAAATAACTCGGAAACAGTGGATAGAACAAGTGGTATGTTTATTTTGAAGTCGTAAAAATCTGATATAGTAATTTCAATATTAATTAGAAATACTTCCGACAGGTGGCGCTTCATTGAAAAATCGCAGTTTAAGGGGCCGAGAAATTGGTTGCTTCACCAAACACCAACTGCAGCCACATAACTAAATTCCAATTTACTGCGCTTAACGTGAAAGTGAGGATCACGAAATAGGCGATTAACTGTCCTTCACGAGCAGTTCTTGTAATCGCCTCACAATCGATTCAAAACCTGGACTTTCGCAGCACAGAGATGGAACAAATGATCATTACTGAACGTTACGTACCGGTTTTGGAACAAATGGTCACCTCTGTTGGAGGTTCGACCAAGCACTTCGTGGTTCCTGCAAAACGGGTCCCAACCACACCGAATCCCAACTGTATTTTCCTTTCTTAGGGAATACTTCGGGAATAGTCATTGCAATGAACTATTTCACATTTACTGGAACAGGCATGGATTCGCCCATGCTTACCCTATACACCCTCCTGGGAGTACATTCTGTGGGTCAAATTGAAGAATGGCGTTTTCCGGAACAATCCTGCAACTTTGGGTGAGCTTCAAGATTTGATCAGTGAGACGTGTGTGTAATTTCCGTCGAGACATTGTAGAGAGTCACTGAAAATTTAATTCTTCGCTTTTGCCCTCTCTGTTCAGCGAAAAATCCACATTTTGAATCGATTGAGATATGATTGCAACGACTGCTTGTGATGGACAGTTTATAGCCTATTCCTCGGAATCCGTACTGATACTAAGGCATGCACAGTGTAACTACTCTTTCATTTATGTACTAATACAAATACAACGCCACAACAGGCAAAATGCCCAACGAGATGGCTACTACTAACTCAGCAAGTATTACTAACTAGTAGTACTCTTGTACTCTGCATTCTTAACTGCATTTGTTAATTGGGTTGCTATATTTTTTAACTACATGATCTTTTTCTCAGCCACCTCGTTGTTGGCATTTTGCCTGTTGTGGCGTTGTATTTGTATTGTGCTCTTGAAACTTCTGTATCAGATTTTCGCGGCTTTCACAACAGACATATCCCTTGTTTCATTCTTCTATCGATCACCGTTTCCGAGTTATTTCGTTTCAAAATCAGTGAGTTCTTTGTGGGACACTCTGTATCCAGTCAATGCCACTGTAAGGGCTGAACACCTCGTATGTGTATTCGCCCCGTTACTCAGTCATTTTTAATTTTCGTAGGTTACACATAACGCATAAGCACTCCAACAACAACAATAAAAGGTGCCGCATGACAGACAGAAAAGTTCTCAGAAAAATTTTCTCTCCGTGCTTATAACTATTTAAAACCATCTGATTGGTATACGGTATCACAAGTATTCACAAAGCAAGGAACGATTCCCAGAACAATCAAAAATCTCCGTTGCTATTCCGAAACCGAGGAATGGAATCATCGATCATAAACAAAGAAAAATAATAAATAACATTCTCATATTCTATTTAAATTTTAAGAAATCCTGATAAATATTCATTCTCTGTGAAGATTATTTTTTTTTTTCAGATCGATGGAGGTTTTTTAACGGTCCATAAAAAATATCATTTTTCCTAAAAATAAATGTGTGTTTCTATAAAAAAATGATTGAAAAAAAATGTGGAAAACCTATACGTATTAATTTATTTTTTTCTGTGGGTTTTTGCATTTCAGAAACTATAATAAACTGTCATAAAAAGCCAGTTTGTCCCATGAGAAGAATACATTTTTTTAAGTATGTATTTTCACAAAAGAGTTATCAGTTTCTGATATCAGAAATGGACTGTGGAGAGGGAGAATATTTCATAATATGAAAGAAAGAGAGGTGTTTTCTTCTTATTTTTATCCTCAGTATATCTTTATTAAGAGGGAGAAAAAGTAAAGCCCCCCCCTTTCTCAGTCTGATGCGTTTGATGATGTGGTTCGAATTACTGTTATTATGTATCGTAATACTTGGCTTCTTCCGACCATACATCAGCTGTCAAGAGGAGCGATCGCAAGCGAAAAGAAATGCATATGGATGTATATGCATTTCTGCGTGATGTATATGCTGAAAATGCCTCGAATTGCTGAAAAAAAAATATGATAGATTAGTTTCTATTTTCGATGGCTTTAAAAATCATGGAACTATTTACGTGGTTTCGTTTTTCCGCCAACCGTCGGATCATTTATCATATTTTACTCAATATTATACGCTTTTTTTTCCAGCATTTCAATGTAATTTTTTTATAATTCGCTACAAAATATTGGAAAATAATAAAGCAATTTTCAATGTATATGGTACGCAGGCGGACTCTTGATAATATAAATGCGATGAGTCATTCAAATATTGCAACTGATAGTAATACAGTATCGTTATTGGTTCAATTAAAAAATTATAACTTCATATTTCATCGTGAAGAACACGCGAGCATAAACGGTATATGGCCAATCACCGTCAAAAAAATGTACTAATTCAAGTAATTTAGGTAATTTGTGACAAAATTGCCAAAAATTGCTGAAGGGTGAGAAAATGAAGTTCTGTTTGTAACGGGACGTTTTTCATAAATGCGGTGACCATATTTCATTCACAAGGATACGGGAAGAGGGAAATCGTTAATATAGCAAAATACGGAACTTCATCAGATGTCACGAAAACGCGTTGTCATAAGTTTTCAAAATCCCTAATTATTGCAAGAAATGCTAAAAAAATTATGAATGGGCAGGAAATGGGCTACTGTATTTTACAGGGAGGAGTTCCTTCGGAATATTAACGTGGGGGCGCGTTCGGTTTAATAAAGTATTTCCCAGGGGAAGAGCACACGTTGTTATATTTAAAATATGTGAGAGGAATATTTATATTTAGAGCTATAATTATCATGATGTTGTATTCAATAAGTTATGAAATTCATCTGCGTTTATACGATTCTGCATTTGCGTTTATAGAAATTCAAATAAGCTGCGTTGAAAAAATGGAGAAATTGTATTAAAAATGAATCCGAAATATATGCCAAAAATACAGGAATGCCCTTAAAATCGGGGGTCGTATGCACACTGCACTCATACTGTAAGTTCAATCAATTTTTCCAGTCAAGTTTGCTGAATCAATTATTACTTGAATTGCCCAAAATTACCAGAGAGCAGGATACTGGAAATCGTAGGATTATTATAGGATCATTATAGGATTATTATGGGATCATTATAGGATTATTATAGGATCATTATAGGATTATTATAGGATCATTATAGGATTATTATAGGATCATTATAGGATTATTATAGGATCATTATAGGATTATTATAGGATTATTATAGGATCATTATAGGATAATCATGGGACCATTAAATTGAAATGTAGTTCGCGGGAAAAAGTTAAACATGAGAAATATGTGAAATGAAAATTTAAATATTTATATTTGAGGTACAATTATCAAAGAGATATATTGCACAAGAGATAAAAATAGGTACAATTATCAAACAGGTATAATTATCATAGTATATTATAAGACAAGTATATTATTAAGATAATCATAGTATAGTATGTGTATGATAATTGTATAGAAATACCTGTTTATATACAGGGCATCCTGCAAGTGCTAATGTGGCCTTCATCTCATCAACCGTCCGTCGTAGCGGTATAGTTTCAGTTTAAAAAATGCTCAAAAGACGTTCAAAAATCACCCTGTAGCAGTTTTCAGAGTAAAAATACAGCTTGAAAAAAAAATAGAAAGTCCAAATCTTTATACGGTCCCCTCGTCTTCTAGCTTCCAATTAGACATTTGTAGCACCGTCTCTACTGAGGCCAACAAAAAAGTTTCTATGAGGAATATTTGGTTAGATATCCGAAATCAAAAATTGGAGAAACGTTGGGAAAGGACAACATAAATGAGGGAAAGGAGAGTTGTGTGTGTCCGTTGGGGGGTATTTGCAGTTTTTTCATAAGTTTCCCCTTAATTTTTGAATTCAAGTATGTTAGTGAATATTGCACTTAGACACGTGATTTTTTTTCCTGTTTTCCTTAAGTGACACAAAGAAACATCTTTCTCACAGGAAATTAGAGGGCAAGAGGACCGTAAAAAAAATTAGATTTCTTATTTTGTAACACACATGTACTTTCACCCTAGAAACTGGTGCACGGTAATTTTTGAGCATTTTTTACACTCTACGACGGACGATTGATGAGATAAAGGCTTTTTTTTTTTTCAACCGAGCACAACTCAGGTGTATCGCCATAGGCAATTTACTACCTAGTGAGTTGTGCCGGAAGTGTAAGTGTGTGTACCTAACAGTCTGAAAGCATATCTAATGTCGTGTATGATTTTTCAGTGCTGCCATCTATATCTCAGAAGTGAAGTGAGTGATGTGTTGTGACTGAATATTTGTACTGTTTTTAGGACTGTTGCTTTCTTTGGCGAGACTTTTTAACGGGGAGATCGGCTCACATTTACACCTCGAAGTTGGGAACCACAAAAAACCAACTTCAGCCGACCACCACTGTGGCGACGGTGGGGCTCGAACCCGGGTCTCTGAGATAAAGGCTGGAAAAAATAAGGTAAAATGAAATATAAAAAAAATTAACTTTTAAAATGCCATCTCCGTATGCCCCAAACTCCAATTAGCAAATTATCGCACCGTCTTTCGTGATGCCAAGGAAAAAAATGTTCCACGCTTCCAAGTGCAATATTCGCGGAGATATTCGAATTGAAAGGGCGGAGGAAAGTTGGAAAAAACAGTATTACATTTGGAAAATAACCAGTGCCATTTGAGAGAAAAGATACGCTCATACTTCAGCAAACATCAGAATGGAGGTTCTATGAGGGTATGGGCAACCTTTTGAACAACTTGAAACGTGTCATAAAAACTGAATGGTATAATAACCCACAACTCCTACAAAATCCAGTTCTTTAAATGGTATTGTATATGTAATCTTTGACGTACTAATAAATTATGTTTTTTTCCGGGGATGCGCGGGTCCCTCCCGGGGGAGGGGGGGGGAGAAGTGCTTACGTTGCTTCTTTGTCAGATCCTGGGTGTCTCGCGGTTTCTCCAGGATGGAAGATCGCTTGTTTGATACCTTTCGAAATAATTAAAAAATTATCAGTTATTGATTTACACATGTTTGTCAGAAATTATTATGTATTTGATTATTCCATAAATTTTGGGACACGTAATTTTAACAAACTGACACTTATAAATGCAATTTTTATTATTTTTATGAAAAACTATTTTCTAATATGTAATCACTTTATATTATTGACAAATATGTCTCTTTTTCTGTGAAATTCATCACATCAAGTGTTGCATACCCTGTAGTCCATAGCTTTTGGGACATAGTGTATGTTGTAAAAAAAGTCGGTACAGTGAAAAATAACGGAATGTGCCGTAATAACAGGGTCGTACGCTGAAAGTTCGATTAATTATCTGGGATATTTCACTGGCAGAATCGTTTAGAAATACTGCTAAAAGGTAAGAGATACTAACCCCCGGCCCTGCTAAAAGGTAAAACGTGTTCCCACAGTCGCTACCAAAGCCAGTATTTTTACAGTTTCTTAAATAAAATAATCCCAATCGCAATATAAAAAAAAATACATGAATATGATTCAAACAAGGTGCTCGGATTTTTTAAGGATGTCCGATGCAGGATTGCTGCCGATGATATGAATTATGAGAGTGCTATACCAGATGATTCCATAAATTCCCGCTTACCGCATTTTACTAGCGAATCATTGATCCTAAAGGCATATTTCCAATTAGATAAAGTAAGCGTGTAGAGCTCAGATACGCCATTCGTATTGCAAGGGGTTGTACAGTTGTTTTAAAATATAAAATGTTAATTTTTTTTGTGGACACTCTGTCTTTCTTAAAAACCGAATTAGAAAGTTAGTTCTTATGCCCTGCCTCTCCTGAGGAAAACGAAAAAAAATTTGCACGTTTCTAAATGCAATGTTCGTTGATATATTTAAACTGAAAAATTGGAGAAAAGTTAGGAAAGAACAGCACAAACGAACGGACAAAGTTTCTTTCCCTCACTTTTATGCTATTCCTTCCCAACTTTTCTGCGATTTAGGAATTCGTCTCATCGGATATTTTCCATGGAATTTGTTGGAGATAGACTTGGAAGTCCGGGGGTGGGCACGGCCATTATTGCTGGGGGGCACGGTGGCGATGATGTCGATTGATCTATACATATATGCATTAGATCAGTCGACTTCACTTTTGATGCTAAGGGGCATTGCCCCCCCCCCCTCCGTATCTCCGCCCATGGTCTGAGGAGAGACGGGGTAACAACTTTCTACTTGGATTTCTGAAGACAAAGTGTGTGCAAAAAGTTAATTTTTATGTAATAATAACTGTACAACCCATTGCAACATGGATGACGTATCCGAAGTTCTCACGTGATTTGGATACTTTTCTTAATTGGAAGTATACGCAGCCAGGATAAACGGTTCACCACAAATTTTTGATGCGAAGACTTAGATATGCATCCATTGTTTGAGTCATGGAAAATTTCTTCACTTATTCATACAAGCACATTACAAATTCAAATAAGTTTCATAGAAAAAAAGGGAACTTTTGTACACAAAAATCGGAACAACTAAAAAATCAGGATTTTCTCTTAAAATACGGGTTAATAGAACACACGCTGTAAATTCGTGGTCCCTCGAATTCTTTTAGGCATTTAAATGGTATTTGGTTTCAGAAAAATTGAGAAACACAGCTAAAAGATCTAAAGTCCTACAGTATCAACAAAAAGCAGTATTTTTACATCACGGGGGGGGGGGGGGGGAGCTCTCATTCTCAGTATTTTTACAGTTTTCCGGTAAAAGAATTTCAATTGCTATAAATAAAATGCATTATGAATATATTTCAATCATGATACTCTCGGGTTTTTCTCATTGATGTTCTATGTATTTTTGTTACCGATCAAATGCATTTGAAAGCACTACATATTTTCCCATAGACTACAACAGAAATAAATATTCAAAATCAAAGTTTCATCACTGCCGGAATTCAAACATTACCGAGGATGATTACTCGATTCCGGGATTCCAAAAGCGTATTCATACAAGTTCCAGACTAGATCTTTCTCTGGGGGAAAAGAAAGGCGTATTCCGGAACGTTCCATAAATATTTGCCGATGACAAGGATTTCCTGTTTTATTCTGAAATTCAGACCATCCTGACTTCAAATATTAGAACCGCCATTGAGGAGAAGACATTGGGAAAACGTTTCATGAGAGAATCGATAGACGGGATGCACATTTAAATAGACAACGTGCTCTTGAATTCGGCTTGACTATGCCGCAGTTAAAGTTTTATAACAAATTCATTCGTAAGTTTTGCACGATGAAATTCCTTGATGTTAAGGCAACTACGTTCAAATGACGATTCTTTTTCGTAAGTTGTCGAAAATGGTAAAATATATTTATTTGGAAGAATGTTTCACACGGACTCCGAAACTGTTTTATTGTTGCACATGCAATAAGTGAAAACAAAGTTATGGATTGGACCGTTATAAGTGATTTTAAATCATCTGGAACAATGGTTTCAAAGACAACAAACAATTTTCAAACGCGTTTTCTGAATATTTTACTTTATTCCACGCGAAAACAAAATTTCTCAAAAAATATACAAGATATTCTCATGAAGTTTTTCAATAGCATTTCAGAAAGCATTAGCTGTGCAATGAACAGAATACATATTGGCCATATGTTCAGAATTCAGTATTTTACAGCTAGTTGAATAAAAAGAATCGCATTTTTTTGTGATAATTAACGTGTTATTTCACAAAAACTGGCATATCTCCGATATCATTTTGTGCATTTTGAAACGTTTAGTTCATTACACAGAAAACAGTCATAGCAACAAAGAGTATCAAAACTATTCAAATAAATGGTGTGGTTTCAAGTGTACAATGCCTGGCGTAAGTACTGAGAATGAGCCAATTTTGGGGACATAATTTGGAATATCTCAAAGATATTTCAGAAATGTCACTGGATTTCTTTATTTCATACAGGATTATGATTGAAACCCCACTTGTTTTGTGAAAATCACAGTGTTTGTAAAAAAAAAAAAAAAAGTGCCCCGCACGTAGTCAGTTGCCTTAAAAGTCTTGCCGGAGAGAGTAACAGGCCTACAATGGTATAATTATTCATCCATTACACTTCACTCACTATGAGTTCAAAAAAACTCATAGCTTTAAAAAATGATTGCAGATGGCAGCATTACACCTCACAACCATTACACAGAAACAAACTTCACGGAAGGTCGGTTCAATTTACGTATACACGCATTCCAATATGTACTAGTTCTTTAGAAGTTCCGCAGAAGAATATGGACGAGATGCATGTCGGGTTTAGTAGTAGTCAGTTGCCTTAATGTTTGATAATAATCGATATAGTGACCAGACGCTTGTATTGAGCACAGAAAAGTCCGTCTCTTGTCGTACTACTTTCTTAAATAAATGTGAAAAAGTCTGCGGTTTCAAAACATCAAACCCAAAGACCGATCTAACTTATTCGGCCTAATAATCCGATCCTTGGAATCTTGGCTCCCCACTGCTTTTCTTACGTGAAGAAGTCCCTGCTTTCAAGCCCTAGGCTGCGGGGATAGTAGGAAATAAAGCTGCTTTTAAAAGGGCTGTAGTTTTTTTTCAGTTGTCTTTTATGAAAGATAGGTGGTACTGAAACTCATAAGTTACAAATACCATGATATTTGGACTAACGGAGATAATTCGTTGAGAAATCACGTTCGTTTTCCGAAAACTTCGTAAGCCAAGATATCACTGTGCACACACGCACAGAGTGATACCTATCTAACAACGAAAGGGTCCAAAGGTGATGTCTTCAGAATGCATATTGTCAAGTAAATGCACAGAGTCGATAGGGTACTCTCCCAGGAAATAGAAGAATTAGAAGATGAAGAATACGACACAGAGGGAGAGCAATCGGAGAGAGAAGAAGCGGTCGAAATATGGGAAGACTCTGACTCTGACTTCAAATAGGATGATCCAGTGAAAGAGTAATCAAGAAACAAAGTCCCAATGATCAGTGTTTAAACTGTGAAGCACCCAACCAAAAGCTGAGGAGCTTTTGGTTGGAACAACCCCCTCCCCTCATGCTCAAGGACCTGGCACCTGGTCGGACCAATGTGACACGAAGGGCTCACACTAGCCAACAAGCCAACGAGGGAAGACATGGTCCAGGACCTGGCCTGGACACGGTGGACGGCTCACCCCAGCCAACAAGCCAATGAGGGAAAACATAGTTCAGGACCTGGCGCTTGGCCACAGAGAGGAACAGGGAGGGGGCTCGGGCTCAATAAAGCTGGAAAGGACATCAGAAGAGCTCATCGGAATAAATTGTATATTGTATAATAGAAATATTTAAATCTGTATATATATATATATATATATTTTTTTTTAATAATGTGTTTTTATATTCAATGTTCATGTATTTTATATTTTACTAGGGGGGCTCTGCCCCCCTGCCGCCTTTGGCGGCCAACCCCCTCCCCCACTTCTCTCCCGGACATATCTTGTTTATTTCGTCCCACTTCATCAGCGTGCTATGGAAAAGGGGAAAGGGACATGTGAAAGCACCAGCCTACTGAAGAAGCGAATTTTAATGAAAATAATAATAAAGCAACAAAAAACAAATGAGATTCATCAAGTATCCCCAGAAAACTTCCCCATGGGGGTCCCCAGATTCAATTCGCTGAATTTCAGTGGGGCCCCACACTGGATATATCTTGGGCTACCGATGTGTTGCAAATTTTACAATGTTAAATCACAAAAATCAATGAGATACATTCAGGGGCACCGAATTACAACCTGCCAACATTTCCATGAAGCCCTGACCTGCAAGCTTGTCGGACACCCACCTGTGAGAATTTTTCATTTTTATCAATTTTACAACGAATAAAATCCAGGGCCCCACATCCAGTAGCGGGGACACAATACGCAGATTTTTAGTGGGGCCCCAGACTGGCTATATCTCGGGTTTCGGCTGTGGCAAATTCTACAACAGAAAAGAATGAGATTCATCCAGGGCCCCCAAAATGAAACCTGTAAACATGGGGCCCCGACTTGGAAGCTTGTCGGTCATCCCCCGGAGCGAGTGCCATGAAAAATTTCCATTTGTATTCGTTTCACCAACGAATAAAATCCAGGGCCCCCAAAATGAAACCTGTAAACATAGGGCCCCCAAAATGAAACCTGTAAACATAGGGCCCCCGACTTGGAAGCTTGTCGGTCATCCTCCGGAGCGAGTGCCATGAAAAATTTTCATTTGTATTCGTTTTACCAACGAATAAAATCCAGGGCCCCCAAAATGAAACCTGTAAACATGGGGCCCCCGACTTGGAAGCTTGTCGGTCATCCCCCGGAGCGAGTGCCATGAAAAATTTCCATTTGTATTCGTTTTACCAACGAATAAAATCCAGGGCCCCCAACCAATTACCCGGGACACCAATTCGCATACTTTTGGTGGGGCCCCAGACTGGCTTTATCTCGGGTTTCCGCTGTTGCGAATTCTACAACAGAAAAGAATGAGATTCGTCCAGGGCCCCCAAAATGAAACCTGTAAACATGGGGCCCCCGACTTGGAAGCTTGTCGGTCATCCCCCGGAGCGAGTGCCATGAAAAATTTTCATTTGTATTCGTTTTACCAACGAATAAAATCCAGGGCCCCCAAAATGAAACCTGTAAACATAGGGCCCCCGACTTGGAAGCTTGTCGGTCATCCCCCGGAGCGAGTGCCATGAAAATTTTTCATTTGTATTCGTTTTACCAACGAATAAAATCCAGGGCCCCCAAAATGAAACCTGTAAACATGGGGCCCCCGACTTGGAAGCTTGTCGGTCATCCCCCGGAGCGAGTGCCATGAAAAATTTCCATTTGTATTCGTTTCACCAACGAATAAAATCCAGGGCCCCCAACCAATTACCCGGGACACCAATTCGCATACTTCTGGTGGGGCCCCAGACTGGCTTTATCTCGGGCTTCCGCTGTTGCGAATTCTACAACAGAAAAGAATGAGATTCGTCCAGGGCCTCAAAATGAAACCTGTAAACATGGGGGCCCCCGACTTGGAAGCTTGTCGGTCATCCCCCGGTGCGAGTGCTATGAAAAATTTTCATTTGTATTCGTTTTACTAACAAATAAAATCCAGGGCACCCAAAATGAAACCTGTAAACATGGGCCCCGACTTGGAAGCTTGTCGGCCATCCCACGGAGCGAGTACCATGAAAAATTTTCATTTGTATTCGTTTTACCAACGAATAAAATCCAGGACCCCCCAACCAATTACCCGGGACACCAATTCGCATACTTTTGGTGGGGCCCCAGACTGGATATATCTTTTGCTTCCGCTATCGAAATTTTTC
Organism: Pholcus phalangioides; assembly: GCF_987345545.1. Classification (NCBI taxonomy): domain Eukaryota; kingdom Metazoa; phylum Arthropoda; class Arachnida; order Araneae; family Pholcidae; genus Pholcus; species Pholcus phalangioides. Next base: position 9,303,070 of record NW_028301606.1, read on the forward strand.
AACGTTAAAGCAGCAAGAAAACAATGAGATCCATCAAGGGCCCCTGGAAATGAAAACTTTTTACTTATACGTGAAATCTTCCCCGGGTACCCCGACCCTGTGTTGGGAGCAATGCTGTTGTGTGTGTATATTATACATATATATACCTCTCGGCATGGACCTCCTCCCCACAAAGGAAGGGCTGACAGGGGCCACAACGATTCTTATCACTTTTTGATTTTTCACACTATAAATCAATCACAGAGGGGCCCCTGAAAAGCTGGTTTGGGGGCTCGAAATCTAAATTCCAGCCTAAGGGCTCTGCTGTAGGATGTAGGAGCCACTTGGTACATGCACATAACATGGTCCCGATGGGTCAAATGGGTCCCGATATGTGAATATCGACCCAATATCGATATATGATATATGATATCATATCGATATATGAATATGAATGTACGATATATGAATATGAATGTACGATATATGAATGTGAATATCGATATATGAATCGAACCCACTTCCGTAACAGATTTCCGTCACTCAAAAATTTCACCCACTTCCGTCACTCGGTTGCTTAGCAACAGGCCCTTTTCGAGTTTGTTTGTGATTTTATATTATAGAATAGATATGCATAATAAAGCACCCGACATCGCCCAGCCCCCTCATCCGGGCAATGGCTAAAATTGACAATGGTCGATAGAGCCTGGGCGGTGCACGGAATGAAATGAAATGTCAAGTGAATGCATATTGTCAAGAGAATATTGTCAAGTGAATGCATATTGTCGAGTGAATATTGCCAAGTTAATGCATATTGTCAAGTGAATATTGCCAAGTGAATATTGCCAAGTGAATATTGCCAAGTGAATATTGCCAAGTGAATATTGCCAAGTGAATATTGCCAAGTGAATATTGCCAAGTGAATATTGCCAAGTGAATATTGCCAAGTGAATATTGCCAAGTGAATATTGCCAAGTGAATATTGCCAAGTGAATATTGCCAAGTGAATATTGCCAAGTGAATATTGCCAAGTGAATGTAAATTGTGAATGTATATCGAATGCATTTTTCAACTTGAATGCGCATACATGATTGGAGCCATTGAGATCCCATGATACGGACCGCAATTATCTTTTTCCCTCGTGTTTCAGGATTTTCTCCTGCACGAACACGCCGTCGCGTTCTTGGCAATGAGCTAAAATCACGTAAGCGACAGAGCCTGGTCGTGTCGGTCTGTTCTATTCTGATCAAAATGAAAGACTGTGATGTTCAATCACTTTGTGATGTGCACGATGAGCATCTAGGTTTGAACAAGCATTCCGTGTTGTACCGATTCGTTACAGATTCCGCAGAGGAATGGGTGCGAGGTGGGATGGGAAAGAGACGTAATAATTTGTTCAATTCTCACACTATTAGTAATGAAATTGTGCATAAGTAAGTCGTTGATTCCCATCGTCTTTTAGAAGAATCAAATTTAATAGTACTGAAAATTTCAATACTCTCTATTAAAAATGGTGGCTAATGGTATACTAAAATGGTGTCATCAGGATGCGATATTTATCAGGATTTTCTCGTGTATGGGGGTGGACTAACCTTTGCAGTTCTTTTACGTTCTTGGATCAAAACGAATGCTGCTATATAAACTAAATGCGTTTCATATATTTTGTCAACATGGCGCCATCTGGCAGTGAGAATTTCAACTAATTTTCTTTCGTGTGTCAAAGGAAATCGGAGTCTCCAACTAGTCTAGATACAACCCTGTATAGGGACAATACAGGTACTATCGCAGTCCCTGTACGTCAGGTTTGTTGTTTTTAAATCCTTTCAAATTCGTGGGACAACCTGTATTTTATTTGACACGGTCTCATTTTATTATAAATGTATGTTACTGCCAAAGGTCCAAAGTTAGCCAATGTGCGAAGAGTACAGCACAGTTGACATTGCCAATGTCGGGCTTTGACTGGCCCCTATGATTTGGGGTCATCACCCCGTTGGCGTATTTTTTGTGATAATCGTTAGCTATGACAATGTATATAATGACACTTGCCCATGTACTATATGTAGCATTTTCAAGCTCAGTAAATGATGGTTAGGTTCCCCGGAGGCGCCCGAGTTCCTAAGGACATGAATGAATGAACGCCAGAACTGTGCCACTGGACTTATCCCGTTGCCAAGATCTCTTCCAGCCCAGCTTCGTGGTAGTCTGGAACACTTTAGTTTGTGTCAAAAAAGAAAACAAACATACAAAATTGTTACAACATATTTTCCCCTGTCTAGTTCTTAGGGACAATGTGCTTATATCACAGAGTGCGTCAGAGCCTTGGTGTCTCGCGGTTCCTACCATTATCACTATGGCAAAGGAATCTCAATATCGATATCTTAGTGATCCATATATAGGGATCGATATAAAGGTGCCGGCGGAAGCCCGAATTTCGGACATTAGCCGGGTCAACTGGGCTGGCCCAGTCGCGAATTGGCTAACTTCGAGCTTTGGCTGTGACATAAATATATAAGAACGAATAGTAATTTAACCAATTGATGGGCGCTGCCGTCTCAATTAAATCTGATTAGTCTTGGATTCAGATACGTTATGATTTGAAACCCCAGCTCAATACGACCTTGGGGAAATTTGCTGTAAAAGAGTTTATGGTATTGGTGATATACGTGATATAAAGCTGAACAGGATTATTTATATATTTATTATTATATTTACAGGATATATTTATTTACATCCGATTTAGTCAAAGAAATTATTTTTCTGTACTGAAAAATTCATTCAATATGATTCGTTGCCGGAAAAGCTTCCGAACTCGATTCATTCTCTTTGTCAGACTCAACACTGTCGGATGCGTTAGAAAATAAAATGACGCGAAAAAAATGCGTAGGAGGAAGCGATTCAAGATTTCGGACTCAATCTACTATTTCTGAATGGAACTATTTTTCTGTGAAATTCTAGAATTGGCTCTAAAAAATAGAAGCAGATATGTTGTGTGTGTGTACAAAGAACTTCTTATATTTCCATTTCTTTTTTCCTTATCTCTTCCAGGAATAGTATCTGGAAGAAATAATAATATCATCCGGAATCGAAAAGAAAAATTGACGTCAATAGTGGAATCACTCGAGGCCAGAAGCTGTGAAAATTCAATTGGATATGAAGACAAAAAGCAAATTCAAAAAGTTGTCCAAATCTTACTTTTATTTTTTGGCTCTGAAATAGGATTATACTTTATTTTTTACGCATTTATTTGTGTCTATGTGATATATAGGCTGTTACAAACAAATTGATACACATCCAGAAAGATTTACAAATCACTTTGTAGTTCCGAATATGAAAAGTGTGTGCGGCTGATTAGATGGTTTTTGTGGCTATTGTCGGATGAACGCGGTTTTTCGAGTTGAAGGCCGTCGTTCGTTTGAGTGAGTCCTCGTTGTTTTTTCAACACGGGGACGGTAGGCAGTACAGATATAGACTTCGGAAATTTGAATTCCCACCCAGTGGTTTGCTGATCTGTTTCATTTGTTTTTTTTTAAATCGTGGAATTGAGAGAATTTTGAAGACCAATTCAAACAATCAATTAGTGTTAAGATAGAAAAAACTACTTTATTTTCACAAAAGATATACAATAAAACGTGACGGTTTGGACGTCTTTGTATCCTGGCCGCGTATCAACAAACTAGTGAGGTGAAATTTAGACCCTTGGTCGCAATGAGTGACGAAGGTTAGTGATACGTCATCAATGGCGGTGTTCTTAGTAATGTTTGCGACAAAGATAGCATGGCGTTCTGTTTTTCTTTTGGCTGTTGTTAAAGGCCAAAGTAGACGCTTTATTGCAGGGGGTCATGGTTGGCTTTTAGGTTTAGTTTGTCTCCCTGCAGAGAGCAATCGGCCTACAAACATTCATATATTCAGTCATAGCACTTCCCTCATAGTTTGAAAAAATAGATGGCAGCACTGAAAATCACAATTCTAGATACGTACTGAGTCTGTTAGGTACTCATGAACAATTCCGGCAAAACTCATTCGGTAGTAAATTGCTCGTGGCGATAGACATAGTTGTGTTAGGTTTGAAAGACACGAAAGCCTTTTTATGAAACAACAAATGAAACGGTAAAATTAAAAATAAGAGTAAAAATAGAAGTACCTGCACAACCACGGAAATAAAATAAAAAAAACGAAAGGCAAAATGAGAACGTGTCTCCGTTCTAACTTCATCTTGAGCTTCCGCAAGAACTTCACCGAAAGTGGCGTTTTCCTTCATCACTCATTACGACCGATCACGGGATGCTGAACTTCTTCCCTACTCGTATCAATGTAATGAGCATCCGGGACATCTATCACTATTGTACGGTTTCGAATGGAAACAGCAATAATCCTATTACACAGACATCCTGTGCATACAATAATGTTCTTCTTTGTTACTGGATGGTGTCGTACACGTCTCGTGGTTTTGACTACTATTAAACTGCACATGCACCTCATATTTATTATCTGGTATATCGGAATGTGTAGTAAGTGGTTCTGTATCTAACGCGAAATTATTATGGAGAATTTAGCTGTTCCATTTTGAAGCTTCAAACTATAGTACCCATCATTTTTACGATTCCGAATCGAGAGGGCTGTGTCATCAACACAAGTTTTGGCAGAATATATCTTAAACATCACATTACGGTACGGGAGAGCTAGTGCGGTACTAAATCAGGGACGCCCCTTTTACCGACACAATAAAAAAGTCGTAGGAACCTTCGTATTCTATTACATTTCCCGTACTCATACTTCTTACATTGAAGGATTTCTGCTGCCATCTATCAAATAAAAGCAAAACTATATGTTATAATTCTTGAAATAAAATGGTTGTTGGTTTTAAACCAATATGATGACCACCATGAAAATCACCTAATGTTGAAATCATGCCTTTTTTATTTTAATGATGCATACCGGTGCAACTCATGCACCAAAATACCGTTTAATATTTTGTATGTTTGTCGCTAAACAACATTTTATAACCATGAAATGCACTTAGTAACCGGTATTTTGGCGTTTGAAATTTTCACCGGGGTCCAGCATAGTCCGAGAGGCGCAGTGTAGAGACACTCGTCTTCCACTACGAAGATTGCCATCGAGGTCCAGGCAATTCCGTTCGAATCCAGGCAAAAGAACATCAGAAAAAGTTCTTTACCTGGAGAAGTATTTTTCTAGGTGCATGACCGCGACCGTTGAACGTTATGCAGAGCGCCGAGCACTCAAAAGAGCCACATTCTCCTTCATCATGGAGTAACACAGTATTACATTGGTATAAAATATAGCATAACATTTATTTATTTATTCAATATCGGTTGGCCGAGGCCTATACAAGGGAATGCGCTGATGAAGTTAGACAGAGATGATTGATATCACAAACAAAATCGGAAATTGTTTCACAATCAATAATGTTTGTGGGAGGAGGTTGTTCCAGTCGGTTACTGTTCGAGGAAAAAAACTAAATTTGAAACAATCTGTGGATGGGTTTCAATTTTTGAGAATGGTTAATGTTAACATGGTTATATATGAAGGAAGAAAAAAAAGAGAAATTTTGTTGCGTAAACTTGCCTTATCCACCAGTTTATCACACATTTGATGTCTTCGTTCATAAGACTGTCATTGCCTTAAAAAATGAAAAATTGAATGTTTGAATAGTTACAAATATACATGTATACAAAACCGCACAAACATTTCTCAAAACCCCCATACATATTTTGTATTGAGGATGTTTTTAGGCCTTAGATGTTTCAGTAACTCGCGAGCATCATAATTGGAGATCTCTCTCAGATGTTGGTGACATGAACTTTCTTGTTTTTCGAAGTAGTTTCAGATAGTTCCTTGATGTGGGAATACATGGACGAGACCTTCAAATCTTGTGCCGATCGGTGAGGCGGAAAAATTTTGGTGCGCCGGAGGGGGTGATTCTGGAATCGTTGCAGTTTGTATATGTTGCTCTTTAGATGCGAAAGCCCAAGCTGGGGCATCATGTGTTAAAACTGTGCGAATGTGTATCAAAACTTTGTTCCTCAAACTGTGTTTGAACTTCGGGTAGCAGAGTCTCAATAGATTCTCTGAGCATTTTTGAATTTCTTTTTGGTATGGTGCCATAACAAACATCAAGTGTACATACAGTCGAATCCCGTTATAGCAAACCCCAAGAGACCGGAGAAATCACTTCGTTAAAATGAAATTTCGTTATAAAGGAATTCCATGTTTTTGCATTGTTCTTATGTAAACTTATCTTAAGGATTAAGAAAGTGTTGGTTAAAACGAGAATTTCGCTATAACGGTATTCGTTAAAACTGGATCCGACTGTATATAGTCAAACAACCCGCATTCAATTATTTCATTCTCTGCATACAAGATGTCTGATAAATTGTTGAGTAGTTTAAAAATTCATAAGAATTAAAAGTTAAGCGTTTAGATGCTTAACAATTTGAACAATAAATTATTCAAAAAATTTATTGAAAGTTATTCTGGAAGGGTATACTTCTTGATTACAGGAAAAAAATATATTAGTTCAAATTTTCGTTGACAGAGGGCACTGCAAGAAGCAAATCAGTGTAAATATGCAAATCAGAGCTCTATAAAATGCAAGGTTTACGATTAGTAGCCCATTTATTATATAATTTCCCAGTTACTTGCTATTGTTTACTGAGTGAGTACTTACTTAAAGATTTTCATTGTGATGGTGGCATTGGATGTAGAATGTCGCTATTCCAACACAGAGAAGATTGGAGAAAGGTTCAGATCTCAATTCTGTGATTTGCTTTCTTGCAGTGCCTTTTATTGAAAGAAAATTGAACTAATGTTTTTCTGTGTACATATATATATATAAATCTCCACAAGAATAGCTCTTTGGCAAACCGCATTCAAATATACAATTCCTTTAGTTTTAGTTTTTTAGAATTGTTTTATGAATTCTGAACTGATCACAAATTTATGGGACAGCCTTCATATACATCATTATGTGAATTCCACACTGATTGAACATATTTTTTCTGGATACATGTATAAAAGTTTTCAACAAAATTTACATGTTAATTATTTAAACATTAGGTCACATATATCGCGATAAAAACAGATCGTATGGCTGTCCTCCAACGCAATTGTAGAAGATGTATATTGACAGAACTACACCCTCGGGAAACGTGTAGATATATCGACATCATTTATAGGACCTTTTCAGCTTTAAATAAAAGCGCTATCGACTTTGGAAACACCAAAACACACACACACAAAAGAAAGGTTCCAACCCCCATATTATATAGAATATATATAAATAGCTAACGCTGTTATATGATGCCGAATCCGGGATTCCCGTACGGCTCATTTCTCACGCAATTTTGTTTCCAGGAGTCGCTTCCATTAATCTCATTCGGCAATTAAGTAAAGACCGCGCGTGTTCCTCATCTTCCGAGGAATCCAATATGTGGTCTCTCCGCCGATTTATTTTTAGGACTCGTTCGATTAGTGAGGGAAATGCTGCCAGGGATAAAAAAGGAAACATGTTGAGCAATCAGCTCAACATCAGCATCAGCTCTAGAGCTGAACTAGTACCATACACGTATGGAACGAGTTCGAAGGAACAAGGAATGAAAATTACTTCTTTTTTTCACCCGTCGATACTAATTTCTCGGCGCGTTAAGTTTCGCATGTGCGGCAGTCATTACCATAGAGCAGGCAAAATGTTCTTGATGTGATTGTGAGAGGGTATAGGCACGTACATGATAGCAAAACAAAAACTGTGTGCAAATCGAATATTGAGTGAGTATAGAACATTATCTTGGGATCCCATCTCCATCATTGTGTGTGTATACGTTACTTTAAAAGCCCGAAGACTGGGTTATACCAAGGCGAGTTGGTAAAAACCTGAAATACGTTTGTTAACGTTATCTTTCAGATTTCCTACCAAGTTAAATTCCGTTCTTCTGTGAATGTTTAAATAGGGGATTTCTGTGTTGCTTTCATTGTTGTTTTTAATCGTTTTCGTCCTCTTCATAAGATTTTTTTCCCCCCAATTTTTGTCACAAAACATCTCCCTGTGCACCACACAGTATATCATAGGACAATATGTAACTATTAATAATATAAAATAAGATAAAAATATCAAATAATAATAATAAACAATAAAATAATAATAGAAAAAAATAGAAAAACAGTAATAATAATAATAATAATTTCATGAAATGATTCAATAATAAAATTGAAGAAGAAGAATATTTCACGAGAAGATTCAATGTAACTTTATTTTCTACATGTTCGCGAATGTTCGCATTCTTAAGACAACCATGGTTTTTCCTGTGGTTGAATAAGCGTATGAGCCATGGTCGGCTATAGTCAAAGCATTGCCGAGCTACATGAATATTCCAAAACAAACGCATTAGAGAAACATGAATCCGTAACGCACTTTCCCAGAAAAATGATTGGGATTTCAGTAATCAAGCTTTTTAACATTACGGTATAGTAGAGATTGCCACTTTTTCTTTCACACACAAATTTTCGTATTTTCTGCCAAGAGCTCTTGGCGGGTACAAATGAAGTAATCCAAAGACTGGTAAAATTCCAGCTGCTCACGGAAAGATGAAAGCAAACGTTGCTTGTTTCTTATTACTTAGAGCTATTGTTGATTGCAATTGTCACAATGTTGGCTACATGTTACATTTTGGAAAACATCAGTGAACAACGGAATTAATGAAAAGGATGACCACAATTTTTAGCCAGAAATTCTGAGGAAATAGAAATTTTTCTAATCCCATCTGAATCATACTTCGAATTATCCAAAAACTGCCCATAAAAAAAAAGATTATGGTTGTCTTATCTAAGTATGGATAGCTCGATTTATCCCACTAGAGAAGAATCAATGTAAAAATCAAAAGGAAACGTATCCACTTTTTTCACACACTTCTGGTATTTTACTTCTCTCGATAATGGACATCCATAGGACCGAAAATTTTGTCCACTAGCAAGGAGTGTCCTTTAATGGGTAATAAGATACATTCAATCCCGTCGATGTAATTTAAAATTGTGTCCGTCAGGGGAGGTGTCCGCTATGGGAGGTTCCATTGTAGAACGATCGTGTGTCTTACGTTAATGACGAGAGGGCAGTAGATTCCTGGGTAAGTGAAACTTCCTGAAATCAACAGGTGACGTAGAAATTTCCAATTTTTCAGACTTGTTCAGACAAATTTTAATCAAACGGTAACATTTCCGCTAATTATTTTTCAAAACGGAACATTTTCAAAATGCAAATGTGGAAAACTCTCATGAATGTTGATCAAAAAACATAGTATTTAAATATTCTTCTACCATTCCTACAATGCTGCTATCTGTTGGGCTATTTTCTACTTTTGTTAAATAAACGCATTTTTTTCCGTTGACATAACGTATTCACTTCTACCGTAATTTTAGCAAAAGTGGAAATGTTCCCTTTTGAAAATAAGATCCTCAAATAACGTACTTGAGTGTAATATGGTCAGAATAATCTTCTGTGATTTTTCTCCAAAAGCTGGTTTTTTTGTTTTTTTTTGGGAAATCCTAACAAAAAAGGTTATATTAAAAAAAAAAAACTTTCCAAAAAATGTTCCAAAAGAAGAAAATTGATAAATCCCAAGTAAATTTTTTAAACTTTTTTTTAGACTCTTGTGGACTGGTGAAAAAAATAATAGGAGGAAAATTTCTTAACCTTGTGACTCATTTTGTTTCATATTTTACAGGATCAGCTAAAAGTCTCGGCCACATTTTAAAAAATTAACGAATTTGCATGGGGAAAAAAGTGCGGGGTTTGCACTAAAATACTTATCAAGGCGTCGAGATTTCTTTTTGACGAATAATTAAAAGACTTCAATATTTTACCGTAGATGGTGCTGCATCACCAAAAACTCAGCGTAACACATGAAACGCAACATAAACAGTGCATAAGTAATGTTTATGGCGGTTGGCGTTAAATAAAGTACCACATTTGAACATGAGCACCCTTTATTGCTCGGACTTCCTCTAAATGGGTAAAAGGGTCCTCATTTTGGAACGCGGTAGTTTCTATGTAAATCTTAATATATAAACATCAGTTATGCACTGTTTGCGTCGCATTTTATGTGTTATGCAGCGTTATCCGAAGAGATGATTTTTTGTAGAATGATTTCACTCTTTTCCAAAATTTGAAGGGGTAGTTTTGTAAAAAGAGGGGTATATTGTTTCTATGAAAAGCGCAGTAACGGCAATATAAAGAAAAAAAATTATCTTAAATTTGAAGGATAATTTCCACTTTTTAACGAACTTCTGAGGAGTAAAATGGAATTTTCGATACGTGAATCACGCTTCTAAATGCGTATTGTTGAACGCTGGTGTTATATGGAATTTTTTGCGAAACAGCGTCATCTATGGGTGAGACCTTAAACTTTTTAATTATTCATCAAAAAACAAAAAAAATCCCGACACCTTGGTAAGTATTCTGACGCAAACCGCACTGTTTCTATGTCAATTCGGTGAGTTTTGATATCAATTTTCAAAATGTATGCAGGATTTTTCGACTAAGCGGTACTCTACCTGCATGCGAGCAGCGTTAATCTAGGAATTCTGTGTGTGTGTGTGTGTGTGTGTGTGTTGCCGCCTATCCAATTAAAAGAAAATTACTTTTAGGCAAGAAAAATTGACTGTGAATTATAAACCGGTGTGCTGCATGAAAATAAGACAAATTTATGGTCCAACATCATATATTATTCATTTTTATGTTGCATACCGGTGTGAATTTTATAATCATAATACCGATTACTATGTTTAAAAAGTAATGTTATACATAATATAAAACATCTGCAATCATAATATCAAAGTAACTTAATACACTATAATTCTTCATGAAATCATTGACCGAGTTTCCGAGCTTTGTGTTTATGATTATCTATTTTAAACGTTACGGTAGCAATGACGAGTTATCTCGCCTATTTGATGTAATTTATTTTGGCAAGTGCGAAGTATCTCGCGTCTTTAAACGCTATTACTTCATCTTCGCGCATGTTTTTTATATCCACCTCCCAAACCTGTCGATCAACAGCAAGTGGGCGGAGTCAGTTTTGTTCATAATACAGAGAAGCACAAGAAGGAAGCTTGATAACAGAGACGGTGTGTTTTTGCTTCATTCATTTCGGAGTAGTATAGGGATATCCGTACAGAATTTAAATAATAGGAAAAACGTGTAGAGTATTTCTCTTCCTTGTTAATTATTCTTATTCTTGGTTTCGGGGATATGTGAGGAAAGCAATATCATCGAAAAACTTTAAAAAATCGCCAAACATTCGGAAAATACAATTATTCTCCTTGAAGAGAGGTGTGAGGCATTCTACATAGTTTTTTGTGATTCTCAACTCTGTGTGGCAGCTTTAATGCAAATTGGAAAATAAAATGAAAACCGCCTAAGCAAATGTTCATGCACGTTTCTCTTTTATACAAAAATGGGAATGGCGAGTAGGATTCGAAGTTGCTCGCAAATTTCCATGTGATGCAATACTAATAATTCTGACACAAGTAATTTTTTTTTTATGTGAACTTTGGCAAACGCCTTTCATTCATATAACACTGCTTTAAATATATCAAGAAAGCCAACATGCCAAAAAAGATCCTAAGCACTTGCCGATGGAACTCGACTCCGATCTACACTCTTGTATGCCGTTCCACTTTGGATGGTTTACACCCGAGTGACGCAGTGGTAAGGTGATCGTCTTCCACTATGAAAGTTACCGTCGAAGTTCACGGGTTCGCAGAACGTCAGAAACAAGTTCTTTACCTACTGAACCTGGGACAACCACCGGTAGATGGCACCTTCGTTTTTCACCCAACTCCACTGGTTGGAAATTGCCGTGTGGCGATATGTGACCGGAGTTTGTGTGCGGTATGATAGCTTGGATAGTTTCGGGTGTAATCTAAAATGTTATTATAACAATTCAAAAAAGTCAATAGGTAACGGAAAATTACGACGTTGCAAAGGTGATTACTGAAGCAAATACTGCAATATTGGAGGAAGCAAGCACAAAATTTAATTAAACGCATAGAATTCACGTTTTTCCCCGTCCCTGATGTTGAGATGTTATTATGTCTAGCATATGTTGCATTTCAACATGCAAGCAACATAATATTAGTTTCTGATAAGAAATTTATATTTATATAACGACGAGACGATGTTCCAAAAAATAATTAATTGTATCTATAACTATTTGCATAGGGTATTGATTAAAGCAGGGATTTCTGCTCAAATTAAAAACAGATTCCCCCAAAATCACTATATCTAATAAATTCAAACTTCCGAGACATGAAAAACCATCAACGTTTTTACCTCGATAATGCAAAGAAAATTAATATGTCATCATTAAAAGACTTTCGTTTCTCTGACGTATTACAGAGATAGATGAAACAAAAAATGCAAAGCCGTGCTCTGTTTGTAACGAAGATTGATTGAGTGGTGGTAATTTCAAGAGGATAATAATAGAAAGGTATGGATTTACATAATCGAAGGTGTTGAGACGAAATTGGTTCACGTGCCGAACTGATCGGGTTTAGTTCGAGAAAATTAACGTATATTGTGCTATAATTTCAAACAACATGATTTTACCATGCGGCCAACCATTATGGAAACTTCATTATCGAGTCTGGTCGATAATAGCGTTTGCTGTGGATATTTATCCGTATAGTGAGATATAAATAGAAAATATAATAAAATATCAATATTTTATTTTGCAAATGATTAAATTTGCATTTTGTTTTGTTTAGAGTTGTTGTATTTTCAGAAATATTTGGCTTTTTTTTTTTTAATGGGATTTTTTAAGTCACTTTGTTAGGTACTTCCTTTGCTTGTTGTTCTTGAATTCGCATTTTATTGGAATTCATTTAAATGTTTAGTTTTTTATTTTATGAAATGATAATAGATGCAACATATATACTGAGTTCTAGAAGTTAAAAAAATGGATGTTTCCTCTTCATTAGTATAAATGAACAAAAAGTGAGCAAAATTATTACATTTATGTATAAATAATAAAAATGAGTTTTTAGTTGGCTATTTTTTGTTCGGTAATTGAATTTGTTCAAGATGAGTAATTAAATTTGCATTGGATGAAGCTCTGATTGCATCAAGACCAGTTACTGTTTCTCGCTATAACGACCTTGCTTTATCGCGACCTTTTCATGATAACGAACGGTACGATAAGTCCCGAACATTTTCCTATTAACATCGTGATGTTTTTTAATCCAATATAACGACCTACTGAAAAAGTGGTTCAATCCAATACCACGTCCGAACTCACCTCTGCCCCTTCATGTTTTATGCAAAAATCAAAACAAAAATTGGAGTTTTCCCGTTTGCCAAAATTTAAATTAACCCTTGATATTAAGGATTCAGTACGTAGATGCGTGTATGTAATTAATTATTACAATTTTATTATCATTCTTTAACATGATACATTTTCACTGAAACTGCTTATATTATAATATGATAAATAATATATTTTTTATTCCGTCTAAATACGTAATTGTGTCAAGAAGCTGTTTTTTTTTTACATCAAACATTCAATATAACGCCTTCCCAATATAACGTCCGCCTCATCGAGACGAAGGGGATCGTTACGACGAGCGTTGACCGTATAACGTGATTCACGAATGTAATCAAACTCTTACCTCGCGTTTAAAAAACTCCGTTATTACTTAGAAAAATCCAGAGCAGGCACTGAAATGATACGATTTACTCCAGTGCCATTTCTGTGAACAGTAGAGAGCTATTTTAAGAATCGATCATTCAAGGGAGAGTGAAAAAAAAAAAGAGGAAGCAAATATAAATAAGGTTACTCTTGGAATCAATAAAATGGAAGTTTTCCAGAATAAGTTCGAAGAACCATCCCTGTCCCATAGAATGCAATATCTTATAACTTTATTTTTCTTATATATTTCTCCTGCAACGATTCCCGGAATGAACTTCTCTTACAAAACGTACCCGGGACTACATGGAACAAAAAAAAAGAAAAGAATCTATTCCGAAACAAATACTCCAAGTAATATTTGTTGAAGCAAACACATTTCCTCGCTTCCTTAAATAGTGAAAAAAAAGGCGAGGAGATTAGGTTGAAAAAAGTAAAAAAACACTAACATTAGATGAAAAAACAAGTAAACGGTGTGGGAAAAAAAATAATGTGAGAAATAATTAAACTGCGAGAGACCATTAAATTCTCGAGTTACGACTTTCATGCAAGTTTGCTCATCAATTCATTCCAGTCTTGAGCTACCTCTTGGATACCAATAATTCAACGAACTTGACATTCTGTGTCGATTGCATCGTTTAGAAACAATTCTGAATTGATCACGTGAGCTGCTGCTAATGGTTTCTTTTTTTTTTCTTCTAATGATCTTGTTCTTAATGGACTGTTTTCGGTATACTCAATTATTCGATAGAAAATCCGCTTTTTTTTTAGAAATTGTTTTTCTTTCCGAGAAAGAGAAATATGCGTTCAATTATATAAATTAAGTAGACCAAAACTGTACTGGATCATTCGATAAATGCCTTTTTTTTCCTTTTCTGTACGAATTACGACTGTTAAGATTACCGTAATAAAGGTGTGAAAAAAGGTAATTTTTAAAAAAAATTATATATTATGAGAATTTAAAATAAAGTGATCATGGGATAATTTCTTTTGTTGGTGTATTTTTCATAAATTGAAGGATGAGAAGAAAAACAGTGTAATTAACATACAAAATACTTCAACTAATACTTAAGTCATCCCTAATCTTAAAATAGGCTTGATAAGCACGCTTCACAAACAATGAAATATTACGCGTTAGACGAACAAGTGCACAGCATTAATGCTTCAGGCAGCCAATATTATAGCCTTTAAAACATAAAGAATTTCGGAGAAATACAGAGTGTCCGAGCTAAAAGTATCCAAAAAATAAGGGCTCGTAGTGAACCTCCCCCCCCGCCCCCAATGAGTACTTATATACATTATATTACTTATAATTTAAGCTGTATTGAACAGGGCAACTACTCATGTTTATTTGCAAGTGAACAAAATTAATATGAGCATGATTAGTGCCTCTGAAAATCTGAAAATGTCCAAACAGTGCTCGATCTCTTTCAAAATCTCTAAAGCGTGACTAGTAATAGTCTTTGAGCTGTTATTAAATGAACAACGACCTCAGTTTGTACACGGTGGTGGTAAATGTGTGTAACTGATTTGTGTGTGAGTGAATTCCGCTAGCCTAAGCACGCATTTATCATTACGTTGTGGTGTCCACATGATACTACTACTGCAAATAAACTGCACATGAACCTCGGAAGAAAATTATAACTTCGAATTGCTGCATGCATGTCGTAGTGTGCCGTGTAGGTGTTGTGTATCATTGGTGTACTATTATTAAATTTGTTTAAAAAAAAATGCTATCAGTCTTCCGCAGCTGTGTGGTCGTATGGGTATAGTGCTGGGCTCTCGTCCTGAGGATCGAGGTTTGAACCCCGTTGACGGCACATTGGTGATCGGCTGAAGTTGGTTTTCTGCGGTTTTCCAGCTTTGAGGTGCGAATGTAAGCCGGTCCCTCATTTGAAAAAGCATGCACTAATGATTCAGCATGGCCTGGTACGCAAAAAAAATCCCCCAAGTTTGAATTCAGTGACTGATGGCTTGCTGGTACCTTGAAATGGGAGCTGTTATTTTCAGGATAACGTGCCAGATATTACTGGCTTTCTGTTGTTTATACTTGCCAGTACAGATCCGTGATGGGTTTTGAATGATAATTTTCATAATCGATTCTCACGCATTCCATTCCCTCAGGAAAAGTTTATAATTCCATTGGTAAAGGATTAGTTGAGTAGGATGGAAAGGTCTTTCAAGTTAACCTTCGACAATCTTATGTCGAGGTGGCATCGGCATAAAAAAAACCAATATTTCATTGTTATAACAACCCATTGTGATTACAGAAAGTTCCTTGTGAACTTGTCTTTTTAGCAGAACTTATAAGCTATACAAAAAATGCAATAGCTGGCAGTCAAAGGCTTTTCTCAATGCGGGGGAGTTGATATAAGCATAAATTATGCTCGTAATATTAATTACCAAATGATGCATACGTTTAAGGACCCACAGGTGCCATCTTGGTGTCAGATTATCGGTCAAAACATCGCATTCCGATTCTTGCACAACCATCATATGATTTTTTCCATTTTCCTCTGATAAATAACTGGCCTAAGGGGCAACGATTCTCAAGTTCCGAAACTGTGCGGCGTTCAGGAGCTATAGGATGTGACAAAAAAGGCACGCAATCCGCATTTATGTCGTCTTAATATGAATAATGGCAAAAATTCGTTATTGCACAGGATAGTAGTCCCTTCGAAGGAAACACCAAATAAACAGGTTCTATCTGTATTCATTCTTCCGTTGTAAAATGAGCCTCGAAACTTTTTGAATGTAGTAGTAAAAGGCACAATGTCAGCATAATTGAATGTTTTTCTCCACTTTCCTCTTTTATAATGTTCACGTTTTATTTCCCTTTTAAGTTATATTCACTTTCAAACCTCGTGAACATAAAAATTGTAACTGTTTTTTTAAGATTCTGATAAAAATTCAAAATCATATCATGCATGTCGGCGCTAATTTCATTCTAATCTTTTTATCCCTTTCCAAAATATAGCTATATTTGACATATTTCTTGATTTTTCTATCGCATTGGCATATACAGGACGGGCAAAAGGGCATGGACGCATTTTCAAAATTAATAAAAAATCAACTAATCGACATAAAAAATGGATAATAATAAAATTATCCGCAGGGGTGTGGAGGTCGAGTGATTAAAAAAAATGTCAAAATTTCACTCACAGATGGTGCTGTATCACGAAAATGCGACATAACATCCGCGTAAATAGTATAAAATTTATAAAAGTTGAAGCAACTCGAACATTTGAATGCAGTTTCCAAAAAAAAAATATTTTATAAAAAAAATATATTGTTTGGTGCAGAAAAGAAATATGTACATGTTGTAAAATATTGCATAGTTCGATTATTATTATTTTTTATGCAAGACGTGCACGAAAGCAAAAAATGGAATTCTGAATAGATAGATATAGAACCGCTCCCAACAGGGCCGGTCCTAGAAATTCTGCCGCCTAAGAGATATACGAGTATCTAAAAATAGTTTTCTTTCTTCACCTCTATTACATTGATACTGCGATTTTGGAGAACTCGGATATACTTTATCTATTACATTTATAAAGTTGATAGTTAAATTCTGGAATTGCCGGACTCTAGACTTAGTAGGAAATCGCATTTACACCAATACAGCAACTCGATCATTGAATCAAAATTTAACTGGGCTTCAGAAGTCAAACCGTTACTTGAAAAATCTGGCTATGGGTTTGGGTGGTGTGCTCAGGATCTGGCACATAAATATCTGCCATATGTTTGCAGTTTCTGCCACAGATTCTGCAAACACATATGGACCAAAATCCGAAAAATAATAATCACCCTCATTATAAGTTTCTCAAATCGCACACATTTGTTGAGGATTACATGACATCAAAAATCGATATCACAGTGGAAAGAGTCCTTTTCAACTTAGAATGAAACATAATTCAATCTTTTTTTACGCCAAAATTTTTGCAATATCTCCTTACAATTTCTGCAATATGTGTAATCCGAACGACCCTGAAACCTGGCACCATGTATTTTTTTTTTCATTTGATCAATCTATTGCTCCATATAAACGGAAATATCTGTCTAACCTCATAAGTTATTTTGATTTGAATGGTCTCTTAAAACTATCTCATAAACAACAATATCACTAAATTTTCAATTTCATTGTAGCTGCCTAAAGACTAAAAAGTTTTATTTTCGTGGAAAGCGAGTATATGAATAAATCCTAAACATGAATATATTTTCATGCACTCTTTGATATACATATGTGCAT
Source organism: Pholcus phalangioides (assembly GCF_987345545.1). Classification (NCBI taxonomy): domain Eukaryota; kingdom Metazoa; phylum Arthropoda; class Arachnida; order Araneae; family Pholcidae; genus Pholcus; species Pholcus phalangioides. The sequence goes on from NW_028301606.1 coordinate 9,320,992, forward strand.
GTAAATATGTATATATTTTTCTATTAAAGTATTTTTTAATGTTCCTATTCAATGCGGTTTTTTAAAATGTTTTTATGTGTGTGTGTATAAAGTATTTTTCTTACTTCATTCAATGTATTTTTTGTAATGTAAATGTATGATGAATGTAATCCTCAGTGCAATCCTTTCCCCCATCTCAAATTGATGTATTGCCTCCCTCACTCTTCAGTGTATAATATATATTTAAATGCCACCCAATTGTAATAAGCTCACGGCCTAACAATAAAATTTTGTCTGTCTGTCTTTTACTACACAGTAGTTCCCAAAGTGTTGGTCACAACCCCCTTGGGGAAGGGGGATTACATTGATGATTTAAGATGTCACGAGACAATTTCCTAAATAAAAAAAAACGTCCTGATGAGAGTAAATACAGTATTCGACTGTATTTACTGTTGTAGCAAAAATCTTGTTTGAACGAGTAATTTTCTATTCTCCCAGATAAGTTTACATAGGAACAATGCAAATACCTGGAATTCTTTTATAACGAAATTTCGTTTTAACGAAGGGATTTCTCCAGTCTCTTGGAGTTCCTTATAACGGGATTCGACTTATATCAAACCTCCTCTTTGAAGGGGGTGGGGTCGCATAGTGGGCTCACCCGTTTACCTTTTACGGATGGGTTTTAGAAAAATTTCTGCCCTTCAAAGGATTAATTGAGCTACTTAGCATACACACACACACACACACACACACACACACACACACACACATATATATATATATCATATAACATATTAAAATTCTACATAAAATTTACAAAAATAATTTGAAGAAATATCTTATTCAATATGGTATCACGAATGTGCTTTCGCGCACTTTTATGAGAAAACATGAAAATCAATAAATTGAAATTTATTCTGAATTCTCAAAGAAACAAAATTTATTTACTGAACATCCAAGAATCACTCTCCTTATTTCCTAGTTTTTAAAATCGTGATTCTCCGCGTTATGTGTTGCGTAGCAACTCGTAGAGATAAGTTTTCTAACCTTCTTAATTATATGTTGCTGCGAAATGGCACTCTTGAGTTCATACGTTTGCGACCAGAGGCGCACGCAGGCGAGAACATATGGGGGCCTGTGCCCTCCCCAAGACGATCAAAAATTAAAACTATTTTTAAATATTTGAGTAAAAAGTTAAAGTATCGCAAGAAAATCCCTTTATACTGTATGTTATCTTTACCAGTTTCTGCTAATTTAAAATGTTTTTTGAAGGTTAGTATATATAGCTTGAAATTTCTCTGGGAGATATTTTTTCTGCTCCTCAAACCCAATGATAAAGATCAAGCTTGCGTATGTTCGTGACCAGGGTGCATTGTAATGTGACAGGCTTTCTCATAGTGCAACCTGGTGTAATGCAAATTCTACAAGACATTATACCGCTTAGTTATTGTTTGACGCAGCATGACCTTTGATGGTCCTTGCACCAATAAAAAGCGAACTCCAATCCAATCCGAAGGTGCATATGCACTCTTGAATAGTCGATGACAGCAATCCCAGAGCAAACCCATCGGAGAAATATGATATTTGCTGCTGGTGAAGTGCTGCTGTGTGCATTTCCAAAAACACCCTCCACCGTATTTGCGATTGCGATTCTGCCGCACATTCTATGATTAAAAATGCTTGTTTAGTCGTCTTATATCATCTCTTAGAGTTTGTCCCATGAATTCCGATTGCTAATTTCAATCAAAGAAATGTAACAGTTTGATAGATGGCGGAAAAGGTTCTATTTCATTGTTGTCTTTCTCACATATAATACAGTACTCTATAATTGTATTTACTATTTTTAGAAGGAATATTTTTTTGCTGATGAAATTTTATTTTTACCCGTTTATTGGTTGTAGAGAAAAGTGCCGTTTTTTTATGGTGAATAAGTTTGCGAAATATGGACGTGTAGAGTCTGAGAATGCCCATGTACATAGAGTTTTTTTTTTTGCTGCGCAGACAAAAATTCCTCATATTGTATAAAGTAGCATGTTATTTTATCATTCCGCACAGATATCGAAATTCGGTGGGCAAATAAACAGGTCTCTGCAGGTGAAATAAAAGGCGATAATGCGTCCCCTACCTGGAAACAAAAAAATTAAAGGGCATATTTTCATGTAACAATAACATCTTTAATCTTTTACTGCGAGCATCTCGGTGCTCATCACCCCTCGATGCTGATATTTATAGATTGGCAGTGCTCGCAAGTATAAAATCTCTCGCATCGTACTAAATCTCCCCATGGAGACAGTTATCAAGTCGATGTGACATACAAGCCATTTGACTAAAAATTGATAGTTGAACCCAATGACCAGGGAGAAAAATTGAACGTGCGATTGGGTTTTCAAAAGAGGGAAAACAAAAAAACTGGAAATGACCTTTCTCCAATCCCTTCTGCGTCTCAGACGTTCGGAGAGCTTCAGCCAGCGATTCGTGGCTGAAGTAAAACAACCTCACCAATAGTGCTTAACCGACCTATGTCAACATCACAATGAAAACCTCTTGTAACGCCAGTAGCAGTAAAATTCAGAAATTGGCCTTTAATCGTACAACTTGCATTTCGTACGACTCTGGTTTGCATGTTTCAGTGAGCAGCTTTTCCGTGCAGCACTGAATACGAAATGAACTGAATTAATCTATGTCCAAAAACAAAATCCCCCCCGTGAAAAGAACTTTATCTCAAACCACATTCAAATGTACCAATTGCCTAAACTTTAACGAATTTTTAAACTATTTATGAATGTATTGGACACCCTGTAAGAAATGCGATACAAACAGTGCATTATTAAGGTTTATATATCCATAAGGTCCACATTTTTATGGGCATCTTTTTCTCAGCCACCTCGTTGGGCATTTTGGCTGTTGTGGCGTTGTATTTGTATTTGTTTATTATGATTTTCGTTACATAAAACTACCACATTTGAGCACCCCCTTAACCTGTATAGATGGTGCACACGAGCTAATAGAAAAGGGTGCTGAAATCGGAATGTGGCAGCTTTATGCAACACAAATTTTAGTTAACATTAATTATGCAATGTTTGTTCTGTATTTTATGTGTCTGTTGTGCCACATTCATTTGGAAGACTCCAATGTGTATTCCCAAATATGTTTTAAAATCAGAAGGATCTATTAGTTTACATAACTGATAATCGGACTGATTGACCTTGATGAAATTGAAATATAAACTGGATTGTGCTTAATAAATTGAAGTCATATTAAAAATTAATTCACACAAACTTAACATTTATTGCTTGGTTAACATCATATATAACCATTTAGCAGTCAAAAACAAAAATTAACAGAGCTGACGTGACATAGCTCTGCCAGCAGCGCGACAGACTGGATTACAGATGAGACAAGTACTACAAAAAAACGCGATCGTAGGATCAGAGTATTTATGCACATCAGAAAATAATACTGTTTCCACTTCTAACCCAGACATGCACCTCGTCCATATTCCTCTGCTGAACTTCTAACAAATTGGTAGATGTTGGAATGTCCGTATCCGTGCTGTGAACCTAACGTAAAGTTGTTTCTATGTAATGCTTGTTATGTGCAATGTGCTGCCATCTGTCATCAATTTTCCAACTGTGAGGGATTATACTGTTGTAGGCCTGTTGCTCCCTGTGGAGGGACTTTTTAAAGAGGAGATGGCTCGCATTTGCGCCTCGAAAATAGGAAAATACTGTTGCCACTAGAAAATAGCATACTTCTGTAAAAATATGATATCGGTTGAGCGTAAATAAGCAGAGTCATAATGTGTGATGACGAGTTATTTTCATGATACATCACATGCGAGAGCGAGCTATTTTTATTAAATTGATCAACAAAAATAATACTCGTGGGGAAGTGTTTCTCAAAGTGGGCAATAGTTCCCCGGGGGTCCGGGGGGAGGCGGTAGACGCTTTTGATTTTGTAAAGGATCCTATGGGTCAGCTTGTGGTGGGGGGGGGGGGTCCATGAGAAAGGAAAATTTTGAACAAGTGGGGGGGGGGATGGAACAAAAAGTTTGTTAAACTAAGCTCTAGGGAAGTGAATCCCAACGTGGGCGTTCACGCCTCCTGGTGGACGATGAAATGTTCTAGGTGGCGATAGAAGCTACGAGTATAACACAGAATACTATGGGTTAGACTACGTTGGGGGCGATGGGAAAAAATTTCTGAAGAATGGGGCGATTGGACAAAAAAAGTTGGGAAACTATGCTCTAGGGTCTAGGCCAACCACTGTGGTGTTCGAATGGTCATAGTGACGGACTCACAACGTGAGGTCACGGGTTCGAACGCCACAGTGGTGGTCGGATGAAGTTGGTTTTCTGTGGTTCCAAATTTCGAGGTGCGAATGCGAGCTGATCTTCCCGTTAAAAAACCTCGCACACTGTGAGCAACAGGCTTACAAATATTCAATCATTACACTTTAATTGCAATTCGTTTCCGAAATATAGATGGCAGCACTGAGAAAAATCATACACACACACTAGATGAGCATTCAGACTGTTAGGTACACCACGATTACATTCCAATTCCCCACCAGTTTTTGCTCTTTCGATGGTGTCTAATAGCAGTGGTATTTTGTACTATCTATCCTCTCCGTAAGTGTTAATTTTCCGGAAGCTACTTTCTGTGGAATACACAAAAGTGTCTTGTGTTAGATAACTTTATAGGGTAAAGCAACCAACTAAATTTTATTCATCAGCAAATCAATTTAAATTTTTTGCCGTACATAAAAAATAAACACTCATTAAAAAACGCATTTTATGATGGTGTTAACAACGCCAATTCACAAGAGGTGCCAACAACAGCATAAATTTGGATAAATTTCACCTAATGATGATGCTGCCTCTCGATATAACAATATCCTCTCTACAACGATATTTTTATATTCCGCAAAGTATTGTTATATTGAGGTTTCATTGTATTTGAAATTTTTCCATCGGCCAATTTCCACACAATGCATATATTCATAGAAATCTCATTCTATCGTAAAGTAAGTCTTTCAAAACATTTATCTGCTGTTTCTCTAAAAGTTTAATATGCATAGATTTTATATAGTATTGAAAATATTATTCAAATAAATTTAAATCATTTATGAAATATCCAATAATTTATTTGAAGAAAGAAAAATCAAAATTACTTTGATCAGTAATCACATTCTATATTTTAGTTACAAGGAAACATAATAACAATAAAGATTCCCATTAGTTTTGCAGACATCATGTTGTCCCATTGTCGGTGAAATATTCAATGTCGTGATAAAATGCAATAACACGAAAATAATATATTCATCTTGAGAGATACGGAAACCCCAAAAATCACACATTTTAATGGAATGCTAATAAGAAATATTTGCAAATGTCTGTTCATATTATACATGCCACAGGACGTCTGTCGTGTACGCGCAAGAATGGATTAGCATGAAATGTGCGCAGCGTGAGATATGATTAGTGTATGGTGCATGCATTTTTTTATCACAAGTCCGAAATAACGGAGGAAAAAATATGCGAAATACATCTGAGAAGCCATTGTAACAGCAAAACTTGGTTCAAATATGCGAGAAAAAAAATTTAACTACTAAAAAAGAATAAATTCTTAGTGAAAAATTATAACGAAAGATATTTCTGGTATATACATTTTCTTTCCCATGACAAATCTGATCATTGTGACCTGAATGAATATTTACGTTAGGCGTTACGAAATAAGAGAATATATTAAACATTAAATATTGACGAGTTGGATATACCGTCGCCTTTAATGCATGTTTCTTACTAAAATTGTAGAATTAATTATAAATGAAGTTGCATAGTTTTATCTCCCCCTTCCGTCAATTTGCATGGTTGTTCACATACGGGACGCGTCAGCAACCAGCGAATAAACAAATTCCAAACTGATTATTGGGATCTCAATCGCTCATAAAATAAATATGTTTTATTTTCCAAACACACACACACAGCCTTCTTTGCGATTCAAGCAACGATAAGTAAACTTGAAGTTAAAAATAAAAAAGAAACGAAATATGAACAAAACATTTTGATAAATTAGTGATAAATTAGTGAAATCACAGTCACATGCTATGCGATAAACAAAGACTTGTTTTCGTTAATTGGGACATCTACCGGTGAATTCAAAATATGAAATTGGAAGAATATGACCACATCTTTATGGGTAATGGGGATTCTGAATTTTTATTTTCAAATTAGCTGCAGCAATGAAAGTTTAAAGAATCTTTTGTACACATGCAAAGCTACACATTTAAGGGTAAAGTGCATTAACCATCGATATATCATTGAATAACAAACAAGAAATAATATAAAGGAAACACATAAATATGAATAAAAATCGGTTTGATGGTTCATTCTTTTGGTCATCACTGTATTTCTACTATTTAATCACTAAAAATTTTGAATAAAGACGATTTAATTTCTCTTAGAATGCATAATAGTCGCTTTTAACCGCTCAAGTGGATTTTACAATTTTCCTGCTTAGCATTATATAACTGCCACAATGTAAATCACTAAACCTTCTAGAAATTGTGACCTGTTATCTAGAATAATATTTTATTCGATCACGTGAACTGATAAATGCTTTCCCTCAACACAAAATAATAATAGTGATAGAAAACAAGGAAGAGAAAAAAGAGTACCGTTTTTCTCTCTGTTATTTATGATGTACGCTTACTCGTATAACTTCCGTGAAAGCAAAGTCGTGGTAGTCCCACTTCTGCTATTAGACTTTGACAGGACGTGAGGGGGCGGAGGAGGAAAACGTGTTACAAGGAGAAAATTTGGAATGGGATCTGGGCTCGTCAATTCCGAAATGAGAGGGTTTTGAGAACCCGAGATATTTCGAGATTGCCAAAATAAAGCGGTTCAATTAGACTAGACATCTCAAGATTGCCGGTGTAACGTTTAATTTAGAAGATTGATGGCGACAAGAATTTTGAGGCCTCGGCATCAGAAGCACTGTCAGAATACAGCGTGTATTCATCTAGTAGTTGCTTCGATTATTACGAAATAATGAGCTTCCAACACGATATTTATTAAGCCATAACCATGACAGAAGTTCTCTCTATACAAGATGAAATGCAAGGAGACACTAAATGAAATGACGAATCAATGTAAATCCTTCTTTTAAGGCACTCTGTTACGGATTATCAAGAATCTTTCCACTTGTTATATAAGCATACATTGAAGATATTCGTCGAAACATTCCTTAGAAACAAATCCGAGTTCGTCATAATGCTGCAGGGAAATTTCCCGAACAGAGGCTTTCTTTTACTCTATTGTAACATTTCTGTAAACACCGATGCAATTTAAATAATTTCCTTCAATATAAGTTTTCACGAATGCTCATATACGTACCAACATAATCTAAAAATACTTGGAAGGCACAGTGCTGAAGTAATTACACGAAACTCGCTACCGGGGTCGTATCGTGGTGAAGTAGTTAAGCTGTCAAGCCATGATACCGTAACTGTGCAAAAGTTTCGCGTAGTTGTATATAACATGAGAGTTTTCGAGGGTATGTAATTCTGAACAAGCCACGCTGTCATCAAAGATCACCGTTGTGGAAAATTTCCGAGGAGAAGGGCAAACGGGTCTTAATATCGTTCATATCTTCAAAAATACGGACCAATAACTTCAACTATGAAAGTTCAAAAACTTTGTTTCTGATTTTATTCTACCATTTCGCATGGGTTAGAGCTTGAAAGTTCAGGCCTTTTTTAGTAAATGCCGTTTTTTGCCTGTTTTTAAACTTTTTTTAAAACGTGTTTTTTTTTATATATTTTGCCTATCATACTGTAAATGCATACTTTAATATTCTCATACGCAAATTCTCAAACTTCGGGGGCCCGTATTCTGTGGAACTTGAATATTTTGAGCCTTGATAACTTAAAAAGAATCCAATTCATCTTTTTAAAATCTCCAACTCTTGGTATTATCGGTTAGCCATCTTATCCCAATCAGGCGCATTTAAAAGCGAATAGGTGCAAGAGCCTGAGAGATAGAAAACTCGGTGTTGCCATGCCTTGCTTTGGCCGGATGGTTTTAGACATTAATGTTTTTAGGTTCAGACGAACTCGCCCTTTGAATGAGAAAAGATGAGAAAAATTGAAAAAGATGAAACAAATAGTTTGTTTCTCCACATGCTTCACTTAAAGCAGGGGGGAGGGTCTTCGATTCATGACCCACGGGTCAAATGAGGCCCTCTGAGACTTTTTCTGTGCTCTGATACCGTTCATTTTTAGAAAATATCTACTTTACATAGAAAAACGTGCGAATTAATTCCAAAAAAATAATAATAATTCGTTAAAGAGTTTCTGGTTATTGAAATCTGTACTGCTGTACTTAGAACAATGTCAGATACTTTTCAGATTCAATAGCAGGACTGTGTATTTGATACATTAAAAGGGCTGTCGTGATGAATTCGGAGGACCCGGAGCCGAAACAGTTTTTGGGGCCTATGTTTTCCTTATCTCTACATATTTCGAGAGGCCAAATTGGGCATTCAAAAGGTATAGATAAATACAGAATTTAAAGAAATGCTAAAAAACAGCTAAATGAGAGAAACAATTTTAGAATTGTTGAAAAAAATTGTTTCAAAATAATAATTTCATAATTTATGAGATCATATTATTAATGAAGAAGTAGTTACAGAATTAACAAAAAAAACATGTAGAATTATTGAACGTGATCACAGAATTGTTAGAATTAATTTTAGAATTGTAAAGAGTAATTTCACAATTGTTAAAAATAATAACTCATGAAAAAATTAGAAATTTTTGAAAAATAATTTCATAGTTAATGAAAATTTAAAATTAATGAAAGAATGATTTCAGAATTATTAAAAGAAATAATCAGCTAAAAGAATTAATTAATGAATTAGTTAATTAACCCTTTCAGACCCAGTGTCCATCTCAATGGACATAAATTTAAATGGCCACAGCAAATTCGTTTATCGTGTGATAAGGTCCATTATTGGCTTTTTTTTGTATTGACAACAATCCCTTTACTGAATCAGATTCATATTTCTACTTTGGTAACACTACGATGGCAACATTGCCACGATTTATGTCAGTTATCATGCTTTTGGCTTATATACAATATATAGAGGGACCCCTCTACACCCTTCTTATGCCATAAAAGATTTTTTTATGGGTGCACACATATAAATACATTTACACATTCTTCAAATGTAAACACATTCCAAAAATAATGTGTCTCTTCATAACTCAATCTCCATGTGTCCAAAATGTTTTCGCTTCGGATGACCCGTCATTCTTTATTTGTAAAGCCAGTGCACAAACAAACTTGAACTAACTGTTTTTGCTGAAATCTAACCATTCCAACATTGAACATTGGAGGACCGGACACTAACCTGCTTCCCATCTCAGAGAGATATAGAAACGTTTCTGGAGGTGGGTGTATCCGGAAATAACCATGCCGCGACTACGCAATGTCTTATGGTATTAGTATTACACCGAATACCGAAGCTTTTCTACGTAGGGCTATATTCTGGATGACTCCCTTGTTTTATTTTCTGAAAAGGAACAGATTTCTGTCACTTTTTCATCGCTTTTTCGTTCATCACTTTTTTGTTTGCCTCGACAAAAGGACTGAAGGTCAATTCTTGGGAAGTCAAATCTTCGGATTGTTGTTTTGGATCAATCACTGATCTAGTGAATATGTCGCAGCGTGCGAACCTGGGTTCGATCTTCACGGCGGTGTTTGGTTTCTTCTTTTTAATTGTACATTCCTCTTGTAATTTTAATTGTACATGCACCTAGTACACATTCCTCTGCTGAATTTCTAATGAATCGGTGCATGCACGAACGTGTCGTATGCATATGCGTGGCCTGAGCATATTTTTGTTGTTAGAGTTGTGCTTGTTTTGTGTTCTTGCTGGTACCGTCATCTGTTCTCCATATTTTGAAGTAAACATGGTAAATGTTTGGGTTTTCATGTTATGATGTAGGCGTCATGTTGTGGGTATGCCCTCCTTACTGAAGTGGTTTTCTGTGTTATTCTAACTTCAGGGCGAGAATTCGAGTATCAGAACAAAAAACAAACATATAACTCCGATAACATAAATACATTAGAACCACACGTATAATACACAAACACTCAACACTTTCCTGCATACAATCAATTCGTAAGAAATCCTCCCGAATGGAATGCTTACGACGTGCATGTGCTGCAAAGTAGTAGATAACGCGAAGAAAAGGGAATGCAAGTATATTGTGACTCGACTGTGCACTTTTCGAATATGATATTTATTATAATGAAAAATAAAACTCTCATCGAAATCAATCAAGAAATATAATTACTCTCATATTACATCGTAACTCTTACGTGTAACATATATACATGAAAACAACGACCGATATTTCTGGGATAAACTTGATCTTCGCGTGTTTCGTTTCACTAATTTTCGTATTGTCAGGAAAATAAACGGATAACCTAATCAACGATTGTCTTGGGATTGGGCAAAGAAAGCAATTGTCAGTGTCATCGTTCTGCGGCGCCCCTCACAAAGTGTGGAGGTGCACCAGGGCGCTGTGACGTACAGTTTCACAATCCCTGGCATAGGCAAATGGTTCTCAAACTTTTTAACTAACGGATCACTTCTTAGGAGGAATGTTTATCACGGAGTACTAACTTTACGCCGAAACTCACGCTCGACCGATGTACAACAAAGATTTAGTTTCAATGCATGTCAAAATGGTCAAAATGTCCCGTTTTTGGAAGAAAGTTTATTTTTGTTTCAAATAATATTTATTTATTTACTCAAATTGGCCGTCTCCTGAACTGATAACTTTTTTGTGCCAACTTTTATTTGATCGTAGTCATTCTGCCGTCATGTAAAATGATAGATAATTTTATCGATTCTTCTTTTTTTCAAGCGTTGCTTCATACCTGAGGGTTTCCACCACAATTTGTGGAAAAACGTGGACAAATTTGCAAAACATCTGCGATGATCTCGCGACCAAGGGTTGGGCCATTCCCCTAGTGCTGCCTAGGGTTAATCTGAAACTAGTGGAATGGGTTAGAGAAAGAAATTCCGTTCTTTTCACACCATTTTCCGTTCCTGACCTACCTAGAGGCTTTTAAAAAGATAAGAAACGGCAAATGCCTATGCGGGGCACTGGACAACCCCCTCTTCATTACGCAACTGTCTGCCTGGTACCGCAGGAAGGCAAGGGACCTACAATCATCCAAGACTCTGGGGATCTCATGAGATTTCTTGAGGGTAGTCTAGAGTAAATTCACGATAAACGACTAAGAGATCAGATCGAATAAGGCAGCTACGTGTATCACCCTGCAAGAAACGTTACCGGTGCATGGAGATGCAGAAGATTTCACTGACGACTTTTGCTGTCTCCCACAGTCACTGATGGAGGTGGCACAAAATGGCATGGGTAAGAGTGACTCAGTTATTTTAGATGTGTGTCTTTGAACTTTCGTGGACATATTTGAAAGTTTTGAGTCCATGCTGACTAACAAATCAATATTTCATTTCTGAAAAATAAACGTCTGTAATTTGGATCTTGAATAATAACCCGTAAAATATACGAGTTATTGCAGTTCAATACACGTAAATGCCGATTGCCATCAAAAACATAGTCAGAGAAGTTGGCACAATCAACAATCGTTATTGAAATTCCAAAAAAAAAGAGGACGAAACGTGAAACCCGATAAATATGTGAAATAAATATTTATAAATTTTTGCCATAATTATCATAAAAAACATTTATATTATGAAAACGCTTTGTGTAATAATCTCTACTTGGGTAAATATTACAAATTCAAAAAAGTATCGTTGAAAAAACGGGACAAATAGATAAAAAAATCGAAACAACGAAAATGACAGGGTTACACTTGTACAGGAAAATTACACTTTCTTAACACAAGTGGTCCGTAAAATTGTTTCAGGCATTTTACTCGTCCTTGTTTTCAGAAACGTTGAGAAACAAATACTAGAGTTGCCATCTTTCTAGCAAAGCACTTGTAATTCCACATAATGTCCATATTTTGAAAATATAACAACTTTTTAACTTATTTTCATGGGCATCTTTTTTTCAGCCACCTCGTTGGCGTTTTGTCTGTTGTAGCCTTTGTACTTGTACTCACAAAAACATTGACGTAGGTGAATAGTCTTCGATAATGGGTCTAAAAGAAGATATATCTTGATGGGAGACGTCTCATCAAACATTAATGATGACATCAAAGTGAAAAATTGGATTCGTCCTGTTTTTCCCCAAGTGCACGGGCTTTCTATAAAATTTACTGTACTTTAAATATTTAAAAATGTTAACATAAGTTCTAAGATCTCAGTTTCTAATGCACTACGTGAGTATTTTTGAATACTCGTGTCTTTGAATGCATTGCAGTTTTTTTAAAAGCTGCTATAATCTCTTAAAGTTAATAATATATTTAACGTATTTATTGTATTGAATGTATTTACATTTTTGAATTCTTCGGCTATGATAAATGAATGAATGAAATCACTCATTTTTGAATCTCTTGGCGATATGACATCGTTAAATCATCGCTGTCACCAAACCTGCCAAGTTGGCAATATTTACAGAGAATTGCATTAACGGTTATTTACCGGCGAAAAACAATACATTTTGCAGTTTCACTTTGTCACTGGATCCTAATGCAGTACTGATGCGTTCTTTGAGGGTAGTCATGATCCCTGAAGTCAATTTTTCAAAAATGACTTTATCAAAAAATATGTCATTTGATCAGGGCCGATGAGCAAGAATTTGAATTTAAGCCCCTGCTGGCCCACTCTGGGCCCCTCTTTCCAAGTGGGCCCTGTGAGCACCTGCCTAGTTACTGCCCTGCATTTGATTACAAATAAATGAAAAAATTGCGCGTGTCAACTGGTTAGATTTTCCTTCAAAATAAAATAAATAAGTAATGAATTGTAGTGTGAAAGTATACAAGAGAAAACACTTCGAACGTGATTTTCTCAAATCTACAGTTTTTGTGTTCATCCGTGTGATAAAAACCAAACTATGGCAAAAAAATCTGAAATTTTTCAGAAATGTTCATTCAATATGTGTTATTAAAATGAACTTCCAACTTCGATATCTGACTACTCGTTAGAGTTCTATGAGTCTTTGAAGTTTGAAAAATCTATATGTATATCTAATAGTGCCGGACTCGTGATGCGAGGATCCGGGTTCGAACCCCACAGTGGTGGTCGGCTGAAGTTGGTTTTCTGTGGTTCCCAACTTCAAGGCGCAAATGCGAGCCGATCTCCCCGTTAAAAAGTCTCGCCACAGAGAGCAACAGTCCTACAACGGTAAATCATTCAACCATAACACTTCACTCATAGTTAGTAAAACTGGGGGCAGATGACAGCACTACACATAACAAACATTACACAGGAACAAACTTTACGTCAGGTTGCACTACACGTACACGCACATTCCCGCATGTACCGATTCGTTGGGGGGTTCCGCTGGGGGGGGGGTTGCATGTGTGGTGTAGCAGTAGTAGGTAGGGGCTCGGGGATCCATGATGTTCTTAAGTCAGCCACCTCGTTGGGCAATTTGCCTGTTGTGGCGTTGTATTTGTATTTGTATTTGTATCAAAAATCTCTGAATTCAATTTTTTTTTTAAATACATGTACCTTCTTCGGCCAATTGCTAAATCAGAGATTAATTTTATTAACACAAATCGAATGAACATTTCTGAATTTTTGGTGCCGTAGTTCTTTTATCTTACGGTTGACCGTCGTGAGATAGGTTAGTTTTACCCTACTGTTGAGTATTTTGCCCTTGCGTTCAGCTTGGTGCTGCCGTTATGTAGCACTAAGCCCTGCAATTGAAGGCTATGGCTCTGTAGTTTTAGCAAAAACCACACGACGGACATTAATAGGGTTGGCACCAACCCTCGAACCTGGCTCCTCTGGCTCTCGATTCGGGATTTAATTTCCGTCTCGCCCAGTCAGAGATCTGTACTTAGTGGGATGGCGCCGTCCGGTTTACGAAGTTTACCTGGATACCCTTAGAGGTGGGGCTGGGGTGTTTTGATGCATTATCTTACGGATGAGCTAAAAAATTGCAGTCTGAGAAAATCGCCTTCAAAGAGCTTTTCTTTTATACAGTTACACTATAATCTAGTGGTTCTTTCTTTTATTTTGAAATAACAAATTATTCGACTGGCCCAAGTTTTTTTTTTCCATTTGATTTGCAATTGAAACAAATATTTATTTAAGCCATTTTTGAAAAATTGACTTCAGGTTTCGTGACACACCTCAAGTTCATTGTTTATAAACCGACCTTGTCGAAAACACTCAATGAACTTACAGAACACACGAAGAACATTAACAGTTGAGGAACGAAAGAAGTAAGAACTATTGAGTAGTTATAGGACAGTAGTTATTGACAGTGTAAAAGTACAAAATATGAGGAATGAACTTGATTACAGATTAGACGTTTGTTGCGTTAAGAAAGGTTCACGCATCGAGCATTTGTATAAATAAAAGTATGTAATAAAATGTTTATAAAAAAACAACAAACAATATTTTTCTTCATTCTTATGTATCGCTGATTATATAGCGGGAAATCGTTTCGAAAATATAAATTTTTCAAATCGGTCATTCATTAATGCTATCCCTGCATTTACCACTAGCTGTATAGCCACTGGCTGCCCGGGTTTTCTTCCATTACTGGGAGGATTTAAAAAGGTACATACTATTACAAACGAGTACACTGTTATACATAATACTATCAGCATTAAAAAAGGCATATGCATGTCTGGAATGCATTGCTAGGAAACCTCGATAACCAAAGTAAACATTTCCAAAATGATTGTTGAGGCCCAGGAATCATTGTTGCCCGACGGTTTTTTCCCATATCGGGGACATTTGTTCAGTTCTGACGAACTTTAGTCTATTAAAATAAAATAGTCTATCGTTTAATCCGTGTCCTGTTTTGTATATATGCAAAATTTGGCGACGATTTGTTTAAGAAGTAGATTTGTATAGAGATCATATACAGAGTGTTCTGATGATGGACCAACAGACTCAGAATGTTTGTCCATCATCATTCATCATCAAAGGCGGTTGATAGTGGACATCAAGAGGAACAAAAATTGCAATGGAACATGGTGTCACAAACCACGTTGAGACGACAGAGGAGACGAAAGGTGGATGTCAGTTGATCGCTGAATGCTTTCGTGGGTTTGCACACCATAACTGCAACACATCCTCCCGGCATTGCTGCAAAGTGTGCCGGCCGCAGTGCAGAGAGGCATGTTGTTCGGTTGGTGCGTAATCACCTCGATGTTACATACCCAAGGAGGTGGATTGGACGGGCGGGACCCGTTGCTTGGCCCCCACGTTCACCGGATCACAATCCGACTTTTTCCTACGGGAGCACCTTAAATCACTCGTTTATGCGACGCCACACTGGAGGATCTCATAGCGCGGATTGTCGTCGCTACGGCAGATATCAAAATAATACCTGGTATCTTCGAGCGCTTCCGGGAATCGTTTTTACGTCGTTGCAGACTCTGTGCAACGACGTCATCGGCCGCCACTTCCAACAACTCTTGTAATAATTAATCAAATAAATATTTTTGTAGTTGTTATTATACTTTTTGTCGTTCCAGCGTGGAGTCGAAACCTGCATGCATTTTTCACCCTCACAACGTGGTTTGCGACACCATGTACTATTGAAATTTTTTGTTCCCCTTGATGTCTACTAACAACCCTCTGAGTTTGTTGGCCCATTAACAGAACACCCTGTATATACATGTAGACAGAAAATCAATTGATATGAGTTACTTACCCCGACCCGGCGAATGCGATTCGCCATACGGGGGTTCCCCGAAGGGAGCATTTATTTTCTCAATCAAAAAAAAAAAAAAAAAAAAAAAAAAAAAAAAAAAAAAAAAATTAATTACATGTTAAAAATATATACATTCTATATCACCGGAGCACCATTGGTCCGAGGTTAACAATTCACCTTACAAAACTCGGGCAACACCATTAACAATCCGCGAGCAGGAATTTGGTGCTCCCGATTACCACTTTTCAATCTACATGTTAAAATAATATACATTCTATATCACCGGAGCACCATTGGTCCGAGGTTAACAATTCACCTTACAAAAGTCGGGCAACACCATTAACAACCCGCGAGCAGGAATTTGGTGCTCCCGATTACCACTTTTCAATCTACATGTTAAAATTATATACATTCTATATCCCCGGAGCACCATTGGTCCGAGGTTAACAATTCACCTTACAAAAGTCGGGCAACACCATTAACAACCCGCGAGCAGGAATTTGGTGCTCCCGATTACCACTTTTCAATCTACATGTTAAAATTATATACATTCTATATCCCCGGAGCACCATTGGTCCGAGGTTAACAATTCACCTTACAAAACTCGGGCAACACCATTAATAATCCGCGAGCAGGAATTTGGTGCTCCCGATTACCACTTTTCAATCTACATGTTAAAATAATATACATTCTATATCACCGGAGCACCATTGGTCCGAGGTTAACAATTCACCTTACAAAAGTCGGGCAACACCATTAACAACCCGCGAGCAGGAATTTGGTGCTCCCGATTACCACTTTTCAATCTATTTGTTTCTCTCGGGAACATTTCACTCTGTTCCTAAGTACCTTTGCACTGCCAAGTCCATTATACCAGAAAGAAGGGCTCTTGTTTTTTGGTTTTTAATCAATGCCGTAATTGGAATGTTAGTGCTTGTGAAGTTTATCTTCTTTCTCTCGCTTTCCCAATATTTGCATTGATATATAAGATGTTGGGTGGTGCCACTATCTTTGTTGCAGAAAATGCACATCGGGGACTTTCCATGAAACCTAGCTTGAGCAATTCCTGTGGCACCATGTTGCGTGAGTAATTGATTTATATAAAAATCTCCTTGAATTCTTGTGGTGCAAATCAATTGATATATATATACAAGTTTAGTTACTTTTTAAACCTTTCTTTTTACATAATTAAATAATTTTACATTAGTTCTCTTATTGTTCATTAACTTTTTTTCACGTATACTTAATTACATTTTGTTTCTATATATATCTATCTCATAATAATTAAATATGGTTATTTAAGATTTATATTCAATGCATTTTGATTCATATGCTTTTTACACCTGCATTCATTGTAATTTCTTGTACTCTCTTTTTTCTTAACCCGTCTTCAATCTCATACATTTTCTTCTGATTCATATTTCTTGTTTAACAAATTTTTATTGTTTTATTTTACATTTTACCACATTTTTATCATTGATTATGATATTATTATACTCGTCAAAATAAGGTTTGGAAATTTTTTGTTGTGTCATGTCATTCTGTTTTCTTCCAATATAATAACTTCATTTTTTTGTATTTTCAAGTATCGATATACAATTTAAATTTTGTTTCACATAAATATCTTTTATCATCATTAATTTTTTGGAGAATATTCACCGTGTGCCTCAAGGTATATCATTGTGAGTTTAGCACCACATACATATTACGCAAATGTAAGGATATGTCAAAAGAGATACAGAAAAATTACGGAACTTTCAAACGTGATATAAAGGCAATTTTTTTGAAAAGCAGGATGCAGCAGATAAAATTAGATTCGAAAAATAGCTTCGTATTAAATAAAAGCGAATAGATAAAATGTTAAAAATCTAGAGTAATAATACCGCGTAATGCGTTTGTAATTTGAAAAAAAATTCAATTCTAGTATTTTTACACACAAATGGATTTTTCTAACCCTGTATTCCTCTTAAATATTCATTTTCAAAAAAGCTAAAATTAATTACGGAAAAAAGGATTCCGTATACATAAAACAATTTGCCTGTAACATATCTAATAGCTTTCGGCTTTTAAATTATGTGAATTCGCGATCCTTTTATTCTATTACACTTGATATAATTAATAATTGTGGGGAAAAAAACAAATGGATTAGAAAATATTTCTCTATACCTATGGGATTGGCTCAAAGTAATTAAAAGGAGATTTATTTAATATTTTTTCAAGTTATAAGAATAAAATTAATAATAAAAATCCAATCTCTTTGTGATCAAGATTCAAAAGAATAAAATATATCAGGATTATTTTATTTTTATCCAATTTAAAATTTGAAATGTTTTCGAGAAATTGAATTTTATTCCTTCGTATATAACGTTGATTTTCAGAACGGATATTTTACTTCAATAAATGTTCGATGAAATTTTTTCCAACTGGAATTTGATATTTTGAATTATTTAATATTTGTCTGGGTAAAATTTCTGATTATATTGGATTGCATTTGATGGAAATCATTGGAGTTGAAATTTTAAATAACACGAGTATATTTTTATTGGAATTTCGTTCGAATACCAAGAAAATCATCCTGAGACAGAGAGATCCGATTTCACACTCATTAGACTATCTTTCCATAACTAAAAACTTATGAAAGAATGACGACATACATAGAAAATAAGAAATACACAAAAGCAATATCATTATACTTATATAATTTTCTGTTTCAATGTATTAATTTTATTTATTTTTCTCAAGACGCATTCGAGTTTTTCAACTAAGAAAAATTTTATTTTTGTCAAATTTGAAAAGGGGAAAAAATTGAACTATAACTAGTTCGAATAATAAGTAACGTATTCTCTGATGAGATAACACCAGCAAAACTTTTTTGGTTAACAAAATTCTTCAAATGTGTCTTTGTTTTGTAATAATCAATTCATTCATATATAACTTGAGTAATACTTTGTTGATTTCAAGGAATCATCTGCGATTACGACCTGCGCACAAATTCTATAAACACGTTACTTGGATAATTTTTCTAGTTGGAAGTATGCCTCTAGGAGGAATGGGTCGACAGTAAAATGCAGCAAGGGAAATTAAGTAATTACCCTGTACATTTTCTTCCGTTATAGCGAAAGTCTTTCAAACCAAGTACAACTCTGGTCCGACGGGCAATTACTATAACTGCTAACGAATCAGTAAAGCATGGCTTTTAGACTATCGATTATTCTACAGAATTCTGGAATTTTTACAGTTATGTGATTTGGACCAGTTTCAATTCTGTTTACGTCCGGTCAATTACGACGCTTTGCTTCATTAGCAGAGTCGTATTTACTCGAGGTGGGGGGGGGGGTGAGGCTAAGCCGGATATAACTCATTGCGGAAATTTGATTAATGAGTGGTCAAAAATCAATCACCTCGTTGGGCAATTTCCTTGTTGTGGACTTCGTGTTTTATTTGCATTAGATCTGAGAACCATGCGTATCGAATAAATATCATCATCTTCAAAAATATTCATTAAATTTATTTCCTAAAGTACAATTTATAACCCTTTAATACCATAAAATTTGATTACTCAATAACAGTTGTGTTTTCCTTTTTATACAAAACGTCATATGAGCTCTAACAACTTGTTCGAACGCAGTAATAATAACCTTGCAAATGCGGAAAATAGCATCAAGTTATTGAAATATTAATGTTCCGGATTTCGGGGGATCCCAGACATTGTAAAATCTACCTTGTCTGTGCACGTATAATTATAATATTTTTACTGTGAAAAACTACTTTCTTTGAAATATTTAAAACCTAGTATTCTAATCACCACTCATTTTTTTTTTGATAAGTGGCCATGTTTTACAAGAATCAGCTTTCTAAATATATCTTAAAATATCAAAAATATTAAATATCTATCGATATATGAATAATTCTTACGCAAATATGCCTTTCATTTCCCAGTAATTTTGTGAGTAGAAATGATTTTGTTCAAACACCTCGAAGCAGAATAAAAACAAAATGCTTAATTTATTTCCTAGAATTCATTAATTGATATACGAAAAATATGCAAATATAAATAGAAGACCACAACAGGCAAAATGCCGAAGGAAGTGGCTGAGAAAAAAGATGCCCATAAATAAATATGGATGTCATATACATATTTAAAATACAGCAACCCAATTAAAAATTCAATTATAAAAACTAGACTTTATCTATATTTATAAAATTGATTTTCATTGTGTGTGTGTGTGTTCGCTATACAAATCTAAAATTTTAGACCGATCGTCGCCAAATTTAGCTTATATACCAAACAGGACCCAGGATAATTTAAAGGTTTGTCACAGCTGGGCAAGTGCCCGAAATGGGGAAAAATGGCAGGCAACAAGTTTTTTTGGGCCTTGAGTTAATTAATTTTTTTTTTTTCCATTTTGTTTTCATTTTATATTTTTCTTCTAAGGTTTTCCAGATTTGTGTGTGTTTTCTCTATTTCATTCTGCACTATTTCTTTTTTTTTCTTATACTTCTTGTTTTTCCCCTGTTTCATGTTGCTTGTTTGTGTGTAGTAATAATTTTTTTCCCCTAAAACTTTATTTTTTCCTTATTTAATCCTGTGTAATACACACGAAGGTTTTTAACAGCTGGCTGATGAGAAGACATATCTAGAAAAGTGAGAAAATTCTACTGCTTGCGAAGAATCGAACCCATGTCCTCTCTTTTGCCGGGGCAGCGGCCTAGACCACTAGACTACAGAGGCAACGAACATCCCAATCTTTCCTTGGAGCTCGTGTGCACTGAACGAGACCGTACATGTACGGTCAGCCCTAATTCAGGATAAATCTGCCAGTTACAGGCACTTCCACCAGATGGTGACTTACCAGAGGATGATGTCACTCTCTGCTATTCATACGAAGGCTTTTAACAGCTGGCTGATGCGAAGATTTATTTAGGAAAGAGATAAAATTCAGTGCAATGAGCTCCAAGGAAAGATGAAGATATTCGTTGCCTTTGTTGTCTAGAGCGCTCTCCCGGCAAAAGGAAGGGCGTGGGTTCGATTCCCCGCAAGGGAAAATATAAGTTACTCTCTTTCCTAAATATATCTTCACATCAACCAGCTGTTGAAAACCTCTGTATAGAGGAGAGTGACATCATCCTCAAACTTTGTAATACATTCTTTTCTTTGATACTGGGGTTTTTTTTCTATTTGATCTCTTGCAATAAATGTTTTTATATATATTTTATCGATTACTTCGAATATTTTTTATTTTGTGTAAATATTCCTCTCTCTAGAACATTTTTCTATTATTTAATACGTTGTAACTTTTTTTTTCCTATTTCATCTTATGTAATATTTTTTCTTGTAAGACTTCCCTTCTTTTACCATTTTATCCTATGTAATAATTGTGTCTCTTATTTTCTTCTTCTTGGTTTTTTTCCCTATTTCATTCCAATGTGAAAAAAAATTCTTTCCCTACTTAGACCTTTTAGTTATTTTCATATACATTTTATGTAATATATTCTTTAATAATAGACTTCTTAGTTATTTTGCAGTTGATTTATTTTCTAATTTTCCTCTTAGAATTTATAAACATTATTTTTTCCTATTTCATTTTCTGTGTAGTATATTTTTCCGAAATAAATTCTTAAAAACATCAAAATTCAAGCATCTACATCTTTATTTCAGAAATGGAAGCCAGATGGCAGCACGAACCCGAAACAAGGGCAAATCGACAACATAAATACGTTAGGGCCACGCATACACTCAGAACGCAGATACCGGCACGTGCCGATTCGTTAGAAATTCCGTAGAGGAATGTGTACGAGGTGCATGTTCGGTTAAGTAGAGGAAGTAGAGTATTTTTCCAGTTTTATTTTGCGTAATACGTTAATTTCTCTTATATATAGCCACTTCTTAGTTTTTCTCTTCTTATTTCATCCTATGTGTTAATAATTTTCTCCCTCATCTTTCTCGTACCTAGTAGGGCAGCGTTTCTTAACATTGTTTTGCCCGTGGCTCCCTTTGAAACATATTTTTTTTTCTCGTGGCTCCCCCGTCTTACCAGAGTTTTCGACCCTCATCTAGAAGCAAGATCCTTTATACGTATTGAATTGATTTTTTTCAGTGGATTTATACTGCACGAATATTTTGCAAATAACATTCGCCTCCAGACCACTGACCTAGAATTTATTGAGCTCCCCGCTAATCCGAGTTCTATTCAGGACTGTCTCAACATCATGGGCTCCCTAGGCAAAGTGATGCTATAGTAGTCCCATACTTAGCCGGAAATAAACAGCCTACATGCTTCCTACTTATTTTCAAAATTCATTTTACTATACAAAATATCATAAGCTGGGGTCACTTATGGACATGCGACCCCCGGGCATGACCCTTAACAAGAGTGGGACTGACAGAGCTGCAGCCCGGGCCTGATATGGTTTTCATCATTTTTTGTTTTTCACACTATATTTAATTAAGAGGAGGGGGGGGGGTCTGTGAAAAATCTAGCCGGGGGACCGCGAAAAACCCCATCCTAGGGAACCTGCTGCAAATTGTAGGCGGTGAGACTCGGGTGTGTCCATGCCCTAAGACGGCCCTGGTTGGATTCTGTTTCCTAATATAAAATCATTATTTCTTCACACCTTAATTTTTTTTCTCAAATCTCTGAAGCCCTCCAAACCACCTGTCATGGCCCGTTTCTAAATTTTCTTCCGTGACCCCCTTGAAGTATCCCAGTACCACTAGGGGGCCATATGGCCCCCAATTGAGAACCACTGAAGTAGGGCATCTATCAAAGGATTAAAGGATTGACAGATGTTTTTATCAATTTTATCGACTTCATTTTCTTCTATTTTATATGATATGCAATAAATAATTTTCTCAAAGCATTCTTAGATTTAAAAGAACATTGTGACAGAAATATTCCGTCAGTCATACATAAACAATATATATATATATGTAATTCATTCCTGCAGTTCCTTTCCTTTATAATTCTCGCTCTTTCTCTCCTTTAGCTCATAACAAACGTATTACGGCGGGCCTCATCCATCAAACGGTTCAAGCGACGCTATTTCCATAAGTATGGAACGCATTTTAATCTGAATGTCACCGAGGTGTATGTGTGTACAAAGCAAGCAAAAGCCGATGAGAAAAATATGCCCAAGCCTTGAATACTGCAACGAAACTACGAGCGTAGGTGTGTATGTTATGCATTGCTTTTTTTCCAATTTCTTGCGTGGCTGGTATTAAATTAATTTCTTACTCTGAAGTTTTGAAAGTAACTAGAAAATTCCTCTTCGGATAAATTGTCTTCTCGCGAGAAAAACTACGAAAACGATTGATAAGCGAGTTTTAGATAAAAGTTTTCTATTTTGGGATACAAATGGGGAAAAAAAAGATTTACGGTAATGAAATTTTTGGAAGTACCAAATTCCAAGATCGTTCTGGCATATTTTGAATGTAATATGTTTTTAAATAACGAATATATCCCTTGAAATTTAGTTGTGCCGTGTAAATCTATTACAGGCTATTCCAAATTGTTTGCGTATCAGATATCTCTGCAACCGTTTACTTTAGGATCATATTCTTTAACTATAAAAAGCTTTCAAATGACGTGTTGTTACTTAAAATCTCGACATTTGTTTGGAAGGTCATGTTCGTAAAACATAAAAAATTTGAGTTTTATACAGTCTACGTGTGCTAAAAATTTCAACTGTTGTAATGCAGATTATGCTCTCCAAAATGTCATTTGGAACTAAATTGATATTTCTATATGCAATATTTATCGATATTAAGTACAGGGTGGTTATAAATAAACTGAAACCACTCAGACGTATGTAGCGCCTATTCCGATGGAGGTATTTTGGTGAGACAGTACGGTGGAGCGATTCAAACAAAGAAAAAGTTCAATTTTTAGCCACCAAGTGAAAAAGTGACGTTTTTTATCTCAGTTATTTTTCCCCATGGTCCAAATAACGTATATACCAAGTTTCAATTAAATACGTCCCTTACAATGGGCGCTACGACTCTACTACGTGAGTCGAAGTAGTGCCAGTTTAATTATAGAATATACTGTCAGTTTAAATATATTCTTTCCCCCACAGTCCATAAATCCCATATACCAAGTTTCATGAAAATATCTCCATCAGAATGGGAGCTACATACGTCTGAACATAGTGTCAGTATATTTATAACCACTCTTTATATATAAAATCACTATGTTTTCGTAAATTATCAATGTGCTGATAAGTATTAATTAATTTTCTCAAAGGTTGTCATTTTTAGGGACTGAACAAAAATATACTATACTTTACCACACAAATTTTATTATATTTATTCACAATTGCATATTTTATTTGCAGAATTTCTACGATTACACAATTTTCACAACTTAGAATTTAATTTACGTTTCACAATTTAGTGAACCAGACCTCAATCATTGGCGGCAAATGCTGAGAATTTCAATGTCTAATACCTCCATTATTATAGCACTCATTGCTAATTTTTTGTAAATAACTTTTCAGAGTTGCATTTACATTTCCATTTCACCTATTGTAAATTTTAGCACACATAAAGAGTGATTTTTCCAAAGTTTTTAATACGTATATGACCCCTCAAAGACTGAGAATTTCGCTAACTTCAAGTCATTTGAAAACGTTTTGTTGAAAGCATGTTTCTAAAGTCAACGGTTGCAGAGCTATCCGCTGCGCAAACAATTTAGGGCGCGCGCGCGTGCACACACACACACACACACACACACACACGCACACACACAGTCTGTATATACCATCAATGAAAATGTTTCGTATCTTCTGAAGACATTCCCGTAATTTAATATAGCTACTGAATTCAAGTAGAACGGCTCTTAAAACACCCATGAGTTAATTAGTTTCGTCAACAATTAATTAATTTTCCTATCGGTAGCACACATCGGATACAAATGGATTTTTATTTTCATATACATATGCGAATATGTATCGTATTCTTGCAGTAATTAGGACAACTGTTGAAGTCAAAGCGGTTCTCTTGAGCCTTTTACCTATGTACAATGGATTCCTTTACAAAAGTTTTAATTAACTTCATCATTAACAAAGCTGTCTGAGGCACTCCCGTAATAGAAAAAGCATTTCGCGCGAATATTATCCTAGAAATCATTGAGGAGAGTCGATTCACGAAAACTTTCCAAATGCTTTGAACTTTTATGCATCAGACTGCGTTCGAATATTTTTTATATTTGCACCGAACGTATTTTAACCCGCGAATGCTCAATTGTTTTCCAGTTGATAATGTTTTTCTTAGTTATATGATACGTACGGAAAGCTGGAAAAATCATTATTATTATTTTTTTAATTGTACTGCTTATACAGAACCACTCTGCCACAAAGCTAGGGTGGAAGAGATATCGGCAATGGGATTCGGTAAAGTCCAGTGGCAAAGTGCTCTGGCATTCATTCATTCATGCTTATATAGAACCTTATTGAAGACGTGCGAAGCCTCGAATATCGCTCATAAAATGATTGAAATGATATTGTATAATAATGATTGTAATGATTCCAATGATCTGTAAGTGTACAGAATGTCCTGTAAGTGCTTATTCGCGGTCTTTAACTCATCAACCACTCGTTGTAGAGGTATGATTTCAATTAAAAAAAAAATGCTCAAAAGGCGTTCAAAAATTTCCCTGTACCAGTTTTGAGAGCGAAAATACAGTGTGTCACAAAATGAAAATAAAATCTAAATTTTTATACGGTTCCAATTCTCTGTAACTTTTAATTAGAATGTTGTTGCCCTGTCTTTTCTGCCCCTCCCAAAATCCCACTGCAATACACAGTGAGGTATTTTAATTCAATAATCGGAGAAAAGTTGGGAAATAATAGGAAAACTTAACGGAAAACGCTGCTCTTCATTTATGCTGTCCTTCCTCAACTTTTGTCCGATATTTGATTACGAATATCTCTGTAGTTAAGAATATACCATATATTTTGGTGAATTGAGAAAACACAGGGCTATCTAACTGGAAATTAGAGGACGGGGGACCGTATTAAATTTAGATATTTTTATTTTGTGACACACTGTATTTCAACTCTCAAAACTGGTACAGAGTAATTTTTGAACGAATTTTGAGCATTTTTTTAACTTAAAAACAATACATCTACGACGAACGGTTGATTAGATAAAGGCTGCATTAGCCCTTATAGGACACCCTGTATAACTAACTTCTTTGTGATTCAAGCTACAGCAATAAAAAATTCGAATCACAAACTTTAATGCAAAAATAAAACAAAAAACAGATGCGATCAAAACGTTCGAACAAATAAGCGAAATCACATCCAAATATGCTCTGCAACAAGCGAAGAGTTGTCGTTGAAATTTGGAATATACAATTCACAAAAATTTTCTAATTTACTGAATTGACAGCAAATTCAAAATAAAAAAAATGCAAAGAATGTGACTTCACATTATGCGCTGAATTCTGAATTTTTATCTTAAAACTGTGGCTGCCGTAAAGAACGTTTGAAGGACCGTTTGGATATTTGCAAAGCTACGGCTACGCATTTCTCGGTTAAGAGTCATATAGATATTCACCGTAATGAAGAAAAAAATTGTCGAAATTTAATTTAAGGAAACAACATTAGGGCGCTTTTGGTGGGATGCCATTTAAAATTTCTCCCAGAATAATCAGACATTTAAGAAAAGCAATATAACACATAACAATTTCATCAGCTTTGGTGGTATTTTTTTTATATATAAAGTCAAATTTAAAAATGGCTTGCATAATCAGAAGACTGAATACCTTGAATATGATGAAGATGGAAAAATCATCAATATTTTTTTCTGCTTTATTTTACTGGAACAAAATCTGTCTCAGAAATATGATGTGGAAAAAAAGTATGCAAAATATTCTCCGTCATCGCGAATGGGGAAAAAAGTGTAAAAAAAGAAAGAATATTCTCAAGAAAAGAGTCTTTTCCAAGAAGAGGACACAGTTTCTCTAACTATTCGTTTAGCGACATTTCCCTTCGTCAGTGTTAAATCCCGTTACACCGGACTTTTACTACTGCTACTTGAACGTACATGAACCTCGCACACATTCCTCAACGGAATTTCTAATGAATCGGCACATGTCCGATTAGGTTGTCGAGTTGCACTTGTTCCGTGTTCGTGCTGCCATGTTCTTTCCATTTCCTGAAGTAAAGATGGGAAATGCTTGAATTCACATGTTATGACGGTATCGCGCGTGTTGTGGGTCTGCCTACTCTCTGCGGAGAGACTTTTCCAAATACGAGATGGGCTCGTGTTCACGCGTCGAGGTTGAAAAATCGCAGGAAACCAACTTCACAGCCGACCACTACAGTGCCGTCATTGGGATTCCAACCTGGAACGAACCTGAAACGGATGTTTCCTCAGAATTAACTATTACTGCAATTTTCTTGAAATTTTATGCAATGAAATAACATTAGGGTTGATGCTTTGCTAGAGGCCGTATAAAAATTTTACCATTGTCCATAACAATCAATTCTTTTAAAAAAAGGGTACATAACAATTTCATTACCTTTATTGGTAATTTTTCTTAGTATTCAATCAAATCTTAAAGTTTACCGTATAATTTTATTTTTTTTGTTTTTCGGATACTTTTGAATACTGAATAATTTGAATAGGATGAAAGCAAAATATTTTTTTGTAATTTTCTCTTACTACAGTGAAGCCTCTTCTAACGGACAACTCCCATTACATTCGACACTTTTCTGATCGCCGGTCCCGTGAAATAGCGCTTTAATGTATTTTACTCCCCGTTAGCGGATACTCTCGATAACGGACAGTAAAATCAAGCAAATTCTAATTTATTTTCCGAAACCCTAATTTATTAGTTTTCGGTCATAAACCGGGAATTTATCATATTAAACGGTGATTATTAGGTGTTTCATCCTAAGCCTCATATGGGTAAACATGATAAATCGTGGAATTAATTACTTAACCGAACAACTATGGTCCAGGATAGTGATTCCAAATGGTAATGTTTGTTTTGCTTGCACATGTTCAGGTGTGTAAAAAAAACTAACAACACACTGATAATATGCTGTTATAAATATTTTTTATCTTCTTCATACTTAATTAAATTTCATTTTAAAGAAGAATTTTGTGCATGTATCGGGTAAAAATAATTAATTGTTTTAATGAAGAGAAGAAAGGTTATAATCTATTTTTCTCATATTTATCATAATTTCCAACTATATTTGGGAATTATGCATAATCGCCAGTAAAAGTGATAAATGTAGTGAAATTTAATCTAACTCTATTTATTAAGACGATAAGTGATTGTGCATAACTATCAGTGTATCATTTTTACACACATACAGTAACATATATACATTTAATGCATGAGATTATTTGTTGTTGAGCGTTGTTTTTTCGCCAGGTTCGCTCGCTTCTTTGATATAAGTTCGTAGGTTTTTGGACGTTAGTGTTAGCAAACAGTGTATACTTTTTCCCGGGTACTCTCAATAACGTTGTTTTCCTTCCATTTGGGCCTATTGTTGTAGTGTTAGTGTTTTGAGATAGTTAGCTAATTCTAATAAGTATAAATTGTACTTCGTAGCTTAATACTTTTTTTAGAGGGTGTTGTATTCTTTATATACATATTTATTTTATTCTTCGTGATTTAGTGCTGAGCATTCTACTTTACGTAATTTTTTCGTATAGTCTCTTACGTATATTTTGCATAGTAATGTATTTTACATTATTTTAATTTCCAGTTAACGTTTCTCATTTTCGTATTGTTAAGTATTATTATTATTATCTAGCTTTAGCAATAGTGTTAGTATGCCTCGACCTCGACTAGTGTTGTGTAGAGCTTGCGACGGGAGGTTTCCCTGGTCTAGGGGTATAGTAGCTGATAGTTTCAATTGTAAAGGGTGCTTGGATAGAAAAAGGCTGGAACTCGAGGTCGAAGCTTTACGGGAAAAAGTTAGGGTGCTAGAGGGCCCGGTTATAACGGACCCTCTGGTCGTCGAGCCACCTGTTGATGAAGAAGCAATCTCCACGAACAACGACATTTTAGAGGGCGAATGGGTGGTCGTGGATGAGGTAGAGGGGGATAGTGATAGGGGTTTAATCATCGGCGATTCTATGGTT
The DNA here is from genome assembly GCF_987345545.1 of Pholcus phalangioides. NCBI lineage: Eukaryota > Metazoa > Arthropoda > Arachnida > Araneae > Pholcidae > Pholcus > Pholcus phalangioides. The sequence goes on from NW_028301606.1 coordinate 9,349,919, forward strand.
AGGGAACTTGGGAACCGAGTGTGTAGGGATTTTCGGGGTTTCGAGCGCTGTTGTCTTCCTGGGGGGAAGATTGGCAACGTTCGAGACGTTTTTCATCGCCGAAAGTTGCCCTTGCGGGTGATTCTGTGGGTGGGAACAAATCAGGTAGGAGCGAATATTAGTGAGTCTCTGTCAGAATACCGGGATTTACTATTATCCGCTAGGGAGGGGGGTTCAGATGTGGCAGTGATTCCAGTGCTGCCAAGGGGTAGTAGGGGATATAAGAGTAGGATCCACCAATTCAATATAGGCCTGAAGGACATTTGCTCCTCACTTGGGGTCACGTTCTTGGAGCTTCCCGCATTTACCGATAGGTGGCTTCGTTCGGATGGGATCCATCTAAATAAGAGAGGGGTCTGGGAGGTTTACGATAGTCTTAGGTCAGGTTTTTTACTCCCAGACCACGTAGTCGGGAATGCGGGTTAGTTAATGATAATCACAACAGTACTGACGGGGAATTACCACCTCTGACTTGGATGGCTTCTCGATTGACAACAAACCACCGGGCAAATTAAAATGTGTGTTAATAAATGCCAGGAGCTTGGGTAACAAGAAAGATTTTTTAGAAACTATGATAGTTGTGGAGGACTTGGATCTTATAGCCATTACAGAATCTTGGGCAAACGATGGGGATGAATCTTTCTTACACATCTCCGGATACGATACTTTTTTGAGAAATAGATCTGATAGGAAAGGGGGTGGAGTGTTGATATACGTGAAATCATGTTTGAAGGCTAGAGAGTGTAACGTGCAGAGAAGTGATATTGAAACCATATGGGTTGAACTTGAGAACAAAAGACGTCATAAGCTTATTGTTGGGGTTTGTTACAATCCACCGAATAGGGATCAAAACTATATCGCCAAAATGCATGATGAAATTTCCTACATGTGTAAGCGAAAGAGGGTTCTCATACTAGGGGATTTCAATTACCCGGGTATTGATTGGGAGAACCTTTCATCTGGAAATCAGTATGAAAGAGACTTTCTTAAGTTGGTGCTCGAAAATTTTTTGTATCAGCATGTATCAGAAGCCACTAGGGGTACTGCTATTTTGGATTTAGTTCTTACTAGTTCTGAGGATCTAGTTGAACATGTTTCGGTGGGGGAAGAGTTTTCTTCCAGTGATCATCGTATCGTCAGATTTCACTGTAACTTTTCCTCGGGTAAGGTTGATAACAAAAGACTGGTTCCTTGTTTTCGGAGAACTAACTTTGATGTTTTGCGAAGAAGGTTAGCGGAAGTTTTCAAAGACCGGTTGGAATCAGTAGGGGTGGTAAGTCAATGGGAAGAATTTAGTACGAAGCTGTCCTCTGTTTTGCACGACGTCATACCCTTTGTTCGAAAAAAGCATGTTTGTACATCACACCCTCTATGGTTCACGGATAGCGTGCGGAACCTTTATCTTGAAAAGAAAAGAGCATTCAGAGAGTATAAAAGTGGACGGGGTGACCTATCATTGTTTACTGATAAAAGAAGACTGTTGAAGAAAGCGATAAGGGATAGTAAAAAGCAAGTTGAATCTAGGTTGGCAGATAACATTGGCTCTGACCCAAAATCATTTTTTCGATACGTCAATAATGGATGTAAGGGGACAGTTGGCCCCCTCTCGATAGGAGGCTCAAAAGTAGAGAGCAATGTAGGAATGTGTAGTGCTTTCAATGACTTTTTCGCGTCGGTTTTTAATGGAGATAATGATATTCGATATACGGGTGTTGCATGGGGTAATAAAACCCTCAACGATATTCAAGTAGAAGACGTGGAGGTCCTAAATCTTCTAAGAAATGTATGTGCAAGCAAAGCACCAGGACCAGATGATATCTATCCCAGGGTTCTCAGGGAAGGTGCTAATGAATTGTTGGGGCCAGTCGCACAGATATACAGGAGTAGTGTTGCTGAGGGTATCGTCCCGAGAGATTGGAAACTGGCTAACGTTGTTCCGATATTTAAGAAGGGTAGTAGAGAAGTGGTGTCTAATTATCGTCCAGTGAGTTTGACGAGCTCCCTCTCGAAAATTTTGGAAATTATCATCAAAAGGCAGTTTGTGAAGTGGATAGACGAGAATAATGTATTGTCGGATAATCAGCATGGGTTCAGGAAGGGGAAGTCATGTGTAACTAACCTCCTTTGCTTCTATGATTACGTGACTAAGGCTTTGGGTAAGAGCAAAAATGTCGACGTTGTTTACCTTGATTTCCAGAAGGCATTCGATCGGGTTCAACATGGCAAACTCTTGAAGCGTTTACACGAGATTGGAATAGGGGGCAACTTGCTGAATTGGATAGAATCGTGGTTAAGAGATAGGTCGCAATGAGTTATGGTGAACGGGGAATTCTCTGGTTGGACAGTTACAAATACAAATACAAATACAAATACAACGCCACAACAGGCAAAATGCCCAACGAGGTGGCTGATAAAAAGATGCCCATAAAAATATGGTTGTCATAGATTTCAAAAATACAGCAACCCAATTAAAAATGCAATTAACACAAATTACAAACAATATATACACATGATAAAATATTACACAATGCCCATAAAGAATACTTATGGTTGTCTTATTCTAAGAATGGGTAGCTTCTCGATTTACCCCAACATGTTTATCGTATTTCTTTTTAAACGTGTCAATTGTGTTACAATTTACTACCTCCGGGGGTAAGCTATTCCATTTATTAACAACCCTATTGGAGAAAAATTCCCTGCGACACCATAACCTTGCATTGTCCCTCACCAATCGATACTGTCCCCTTGTAAAAGCAGTCGATTGGCGGTGTACTAAAAGTTCATGGTCCATCCTATCCATCCCATTGAAAATTTTGAACACTTCGATCATATCTCCTCGACACCTGCGTTCATCCAATGTAAACATATTCAAAAAATGAAGTCTTTCTTCATAACTCAAGCCCTGTGTGCCAATAAGGACACGCGTAGCTCTCCTCTGCACCCCTTCAACCAAGTCTATGTCCCTCTGTAGGTATGGTCTCCAAAACCTTACAGCATACTCCAGTCCAGGACGAACTAAGCCTCGAAAAAGCGGAAGAATGACTTTAGGAGAACGCGAAGAGACCTTTTTGAAAATGAGACCAAGCATTCTATTCGATTTTTTGACAACCGCTGAACAATGTTCAGAAAACTTAAGTCGCTCGTCAATGAGAATTCCCAAATCGGTGACTCTAGTTGCATCCGGGATAGTGACACCATTCAACTCGTAAGAGAACCGTGGGTTGTTCGAACCAAAATGAGCGACCATGCACTTATCTACGCTAAACGTCATGCTCCATTCATTTGCCCATGCTGCAATCTTGTTTAAGTTGGTCTGGAGCAACTCCCTATCGCTTTCATTTCCGATTACCCCCATTAGCTTCACATCATCTGCGAATTTGCTAGTAATTCCATCGATACCCTGATCGAGTTTGTCGATAAAAAGTGAAAAAAGTATGGGGCCAAGGACACTTCCCTGAGGAACTCCACTTGTGACGTCTGTCCAACCGGAGAATTCCCCGTTCACCATAACTCGTTGCGACCTATCTCTTAACCACGATTCTATCCAATTCAGCAAGTTGCCCCCTATTCCAATCTCGTGTAAACGCTTCAAGAGTTTGCCATGTTGGACCCGATCGAATGCCTTCTGGAAATCAAGGTAAACAACGTCGACATTTTTGCTCTTACCCAAAGCCTTAGTCACGTAATCATAGAAGCAAAGGAGGTTAGTTACACATGACTTCCCCTTCCTGAACCCATGCTGATTATCCGACAATACATTATTCTCGTCTATCCACTTCACAAACTGCCTTTTGATGATAATTTCCAAAATTTTCGAGAGGGAGCTCGTCAAACTCACTGGACGATAATTAGACACCACTTCTCTACTACCCTTCTTAAATATCGGAACAACGTTAGCCAGTTTCCAATCTCTCGGGACGATACCCTCAGCAACACTACTCCTGTATATCTGTGCGACTGGCCCCAACAATTCATTAGCACCTTCCCTGAGAACCCTGGGATAGATATCATCTGGTCCTGGTGCTTTGCTTGCACATACATTTCTTAGAAGATTTAGGACCTCCACGTCTTCCACTTGAATATCGTTGAGCGTTTTATTACCCCATGCAACACCCGTATATCGAATATCATTATCTCCATTAAAAACCGACGCGAAAAAGTCATTGAAAGCACTACACATTCCTACATTGCTCTCTACTTTTGAGCCTCCTATCGAGAGGGGGCCAACTGTCCCCTTACATCCATTATTGACGTATCGAAAAAATGATTTTGGGTCAGAGCCAATGTTATCTGCCAACCTAGATTCAACTTGCTTTTTACTATCCCTTATCGCTTTCTTCAACAGTCTTCGTTTATCAGTAAACAATGATAGGTCACCTCGTCCACTTTTATACTCTCTGAATGCTCTTTTCTTTTCAAGATAAAGGTTCCGCACGCTATCCGTGAACCATAGAGGGTGTGATGTACAAACACGCTTTTTTCGAACAAAGGGTATGACGTCGTGCAAAACAGAGGACAGCTTCGTACTAAATTCTTCCCATTGACTTACCACCCCTACTGATTCCAACCGGTCTTTGAAAACTTCCGCTAACCTTCTTCGCAAAACATCAAAGTTAGTTCTCCGAAAACAAGGAACCAGTCTTTTGTTATCAACCTCACCCGAGGAAAAGTTACAGTGAAATCTGACGATACGATGATCACTGGAAGAAAACTCTTCCCCCACCGAAACATGTTCAACTAGATCCTCAGAACTAGTAAGAACTAAATCCAAAATAGCAGTACCCCTAGTGGCTTCTGATACATGCTGATACAAAAAATTTTCGAGCACCAACTTAAGAAAGTCTCTTTCATACTGATTTCCAGATGGAAGGTTCTCCCAATCAATACCCGGGTAATTGAAATCCCCTAGTATGAGAACCCTCTTTCGCTTACACATGTAGGAAATTTCATCATGCATTTTGGCGATATAGTTTTGATCCCTATTCGATGGATTGTAACAAACCCCAACAATAAGCTTATGACGTCTTTTGTTCTCAAGTTCAACCCATATGGTTTCAATATCACTTCTCTGCACGTTACACTCTCTAGCCTTCAAACATGATTTCACGTATATCAACACTCCACCCCCTTTCCTATCAGATCTATTTCTCAAAAAAGTATCGTATCCGGAGATGTGTAAGAAAGATTCATCCCCATCGTTTGCCCAAGATTCTGTAATGGCTATAAGATCCCATGGCTAGATGGATCCCATCCGAACGAAGCCACCTATCGGTAAATGCGGGAAGCTCCAAGAACGTGACCCCAAGTGAGGAGCAAATGTCCTTCAGGCCTATATTGAATTGGTGGATCCTACTCCTATATCCCCTACTACCCCTTGGCAGCACTGGAATCACTGCCACATCTGAACCCCCCTCCCTAGCGGATAATAGTAAATCCCGGTATTCTGACAGAGACTCACTAATATTCGCTCCTACCTGATTTGTTCCCACTAACAGAATCACCCGCAAGGGCAACTTTCGGCGATGAAAAACGTCTCGAACGTTGCCAATCTTCCCCCCAGGAAGACAACAGCGCTCGAAACCCCGAAAATCCCTACACACTCGGTTCCCAAGTTCCCTAACCATAGAATCGCCGATGATTAAACCCCTATCACTATCCCCCTCTACCTCATCCACGACCACCCATTCGCCCTCTAAAATGTCGTTGTTCGTGGAGATTGCTTCTTCATCAACAGGTGGCTCGACGACCAGAGGGTCCGTTATAACCGGGCCCTCTAGCACCCTAACTTTTTCCCGTAAAGCTTCGACCTCGAGTTCCAGCCTTTTTCTATCCAAGCACCCTTTACAATTGAAACTATCAGCTACTATACCCCTAGACCAGGGAAACCTCCCGTCGCAAGCTCTACACAACACTAGTCGAGGTCGAGGCATACTAACACTATTGCTAAAGCTAGATAATAATAATAATACTTAACAATACGAAAATGAGAAACGTTAACTGGAAATTAAAATAATGTAAAATACATTACTATGCAAAATATACGTAAGAGACTATACGAAAAAATTACGTAAAGTAGAATGCTCAGCACTAAATCACGAAGAATAAAATAAATATGTATATAAAGAATACAACACCCTCCAAAAAAAGTATTAAGCTACGAAGTACAATTTATACTTATTAGAATTAGCTAACTATCTCAAAACACTAACACTACAACAATAGGCCCAAATGGAAGGAAAACAACGTTATTGAGAGCACCCGGGAAAAAGTATACACTGTTTGCTAACACTAACGTCCAAAAACCTACGAACTTATATCAAAGAAGCGACCGAACCTGGCGAAAAAACAACGAAAATGAAATGCGAACGAGAAAAATAAATATAAGTCGATCGAAAATACACAACGAAAATTTAAAAAAAAAATGAGAGTAATATAAAAAAAAACAAAAAAAAAACCACTTATCTCACAATCCAACGTGCGCTAAAAAAAAGAAAATCACCGCAGAACAACAATAAACAACACGCTAAGTAAAACTCACGAGAACGAAGAAAAACACAAAGAAAGACACAAAATGGCGCACTGGCGTGTCGGTGAGCGGAGCGCGATAATAGCACGTCCGTTCCCAACGACGGCGAAGACGATTACTGTTGTCGAAGACGATTACTATTGTTCCTCAGGGAAGTGTCCTTGGCCCCATACTTTTTTCACTTTTTATCGACAAACTCGATCAGGGTATCGATGGAATTACTAGCAAATTCGCAGATGATGTGAAGCTAATGGGGGTAATCGGAAATGAAAGCGATAGGGAGTTGCTCCAGACCAACTTAAACAAGATTGCAGCATGGGCAAATGAATGGAGCATGACGTTTAGCGTAGATAAGTGCATGGTCGCTCATTTTGGTTCGAACAACCCAGGGTTCTCTTACGAGTTGAATGGTGTCACTATCCCGGATGCAACTAGAGTCACCGATTTGGGAATTCTCATTGACGAGCGACTTAAGTTTTCTGAACATTGTTCAGCGGTTGTCAAAAAATCGAATAGAATGCTTGGTCTTATTTTCAAAAAGGTCTCTTCGCGTTCTCCTAAAGTCATTCTTCCGCTTTTTCGAGGCTTAGTTCGTCCTGGACTGGAGTATGCTGTAAGGTTTTGGAGACCATACCTACAGAGGGACATAGACTTGGTTGAAGGGGTGCAGAGAAGAGCTACGCGTGTCCTTATTGGCACACAGGGCTTGAGTTATGAAGAAAGACTTCATTTTTTGAATATGTTTACATTGGATGAACGCAGGTGTCGAGGAGATATGATCGAAGTGTTCAAAATTTTCAATGGGATGGATAGGATGGACCATGAACTTTTAGTACACCGCCAATCGACTGCTTTTACAAGGGGACACCAGTATCGATTGGTGAGGGACAATGCAAGGTTATGGTGTCGCAGGGAATTTTTCTCCAATAGGGTTGTTAATAAATGGAATAGCTTACCCCCGGAGGTAGTAAATTGTAACACAATTGACACGTTTAAAAAGAAATACGATAAACATGTTGGGGTAAATCGAGAAGCTATCCATTCTTAGAATAAGACAACCATAAGTATTCTTTATGGGCATTGTATAATATTTTATCATGTGTATATATTGTTTGTAATTTGTGTTAATTGCATTTTTAATTGGGTTGCTGTATTTTTGAAACATATGACAACCATATTTTTATGGGCATCTTTTTATCAGCCACCTCGTTGGGCATTTTGCCTGTTGTGGCGTTGTATTTGTATTTGTATTTGTATTTGAGATTATTAATGTAATGCATGGGAACCAATCGCTACCCTAGCCAAACGTCGTATAAATGTAGAAGTCGTATAAACGAGATTACGCTTTAAACCATACCTCCCCATTAGCGGATACTCATCGTCAGTGGAAAACAATCTGGTACCATGGGTGTCCGTTATCGAGAGGTTTCACTACAGGACGATATCGATCTTGGTAATGTGAAGAAAAAAAAAACATATGCAAAACATTCATCGATATCCAGAATGGAAAGGAAAAAGTTCGTTCCCAAGAAAGAGTCGTTTCCAAGAAAAATACACTTTTTTACCATTATGATACATACCATAGTTGTGTAATTTCTTGCTTTTTTTTCCCCATTTCTCGCGACTCATAAACATATCCCGTGAGCTTTTACCTTTACGATATCATTTACGAACTCGCGGTTTCGGTCGTAACACGCATATATGAGTCAGTTCCGGCAGGAAAAGAATGTTTCCCAGAGAAAACAATATAAAGAGGTTGAGGGGAAAAAAACTGAGAAGAAAACTGTAGGTTCATATGACAACGGAGGAAAAAAAAAACATATTCCCGAAAGCAAAAAAAGTACTGAATGTATTCGGTTTCTTCTTTAGATACTTTCCGAATGGCTGGATACAGTTCTGGTGCGACAGAGAAACATTATCTGTGTGCTAGGAATCACGTGATTTTTCCATGAGTGCTATATTTAGAAAAAAAAATATTTTTTGATTAGAAAAATCGATGATATAGATGAACGGTAGCCAACAGCTATCCCGCGGTCCGCATGCGGGCCCGTTAAATGATTTTGTGCGGCCCGCGACAAAGGTAATAGAAATATCGATGATATAGATGAAGGGTGGCCAACAGCAGGCCCGTCATTTAGGGGGGAGGGGGCCCTCCCCCTGCTTTCGAAAATACACTAAAAATGGTATATATATATATATACAAATATATATATACATACATTGAGTACACGTGCTTTGCCCCCCCCCCCCCGGATAAAGTTGAAATGACGGCCCTGGGGCCAACAGCTATTCCGCGGTCCGCATGCTGCCCGTAAGATGATTTTGTGCGATAAAAGTAAAAGTACCGTGAAAAATTTAAATTTGTGATCATTATTTGAAATATCTGTTCCAACAGCAGATTTCTTGATTAACACAAACTGCTTACAGACTTCTTATTTCTAGTGACGAAATTAATTTAATAACTAACCAATTAATTCAATTGATAATGGAGCGGCTTATACACCGAAGTTGCACCACTGATGCGGCCCGCGACGCTATAGCTGGCCATTATGTTGGCCAGCGAACAGAAAGAAGTTGGCCACCCGTGATATAGATGATATATCGTGTATGGATTATAAATAATCATTTTGCTTGAAATAATCACAAATAAAGAACAACGATAAAAGCAAATGCACGGAAAAATACGAACTTCCGAATGCATTTCGACACACTGTGGGCATCGTCTTCAGAGGGTAATTATAGCCACGGTCATAGAATTAGATAGTTTTTCATTAGTTTTCATAATTTTATTGCAATAGATAGACCGGGTGCATAACAAATGAGGGGGTTATGACATTTTACTGGCAAATCGTTGATAATAGAATTTAACTCAAATTAGAAAAAGTTTCCAAATAACGTGTTGTAATTGCGTATGTCATTAATGTTTAAAGGGGTTATATAGTTATTAAAATAAAAAAATATAAATTTTTATACAATCCCCGTGTGTCCCACAACCCAATTAGAAGTTGGTGCCCTTTCTCTATTGATGCTAACAAAGCAATTCCATGTTTCTAAACGCAAATATTCGATGACATATTTGGTTTTAAAAAACGAAGGAAATTTGGGGAAAAAACAACTCTAAGTGTTTTCCGCATTTAAAGCTGTTTTCCCCAAATTTCATCAGTTTTTCGAATTCAAATATATCAGTGAATATTACGTACAACAGAGACAAGACAACAACTTTCTAATTGGGTTTTGGGACACTAGGGGACTGTATAAAAATTTATTTTTTTATTTTAATAACTATATAACCCCTTGAAACATTAATGACGTATGCAATTACTAAACGTTAATTGGAAAAATGTTTCTAATTGGAAGTATGCCATTAGGATCAACGCTTCATTAATAAGAATTGTCATACCCCCCCCCCCCTCTTTGCTATGCATCCTGTATAGTGAAACTTATATAGGGCGATTCAGAAAATATGGGAAAAATTTTAGGAGGTGATAGTACACACCAACACAAGCAATTGCCATCAAATGATGCATCATGATCACTGGATCAATCAAATGGTTGGAATGCATGGTCCAACATGAAACGCAAACGCACTAGCGCGTTTCGAAACGGCTGCTCCACAAGCGTTGAAACGGCATTTCTGTTGAGATTTATCGGGAGAAAAAGAACGCCCTGTATGCAAATATATCCTGGGGAAAAAGAAGAAACCGTATGCTAATCTGTATCACAGTGAATAAAAGGCTCGGACGCCAGCCCTGTTATTCCAGCTTGCAACCGTTCTGACAGTTGTAACGTACGGGATAATGACGCACTTTACTAATACTGAGTCCGCGGTTTTTATTCACAGTCACGCAGATTTGCATACTGTTTCTTCTTCTTCTTCCAGGTTATATTTTCATGCATGGTGCTCTTCCCGATAAATTTCAACAGGAATGTCAATTTAACGTTGCGGAGCGGCCGTTTCGAAACGCGATAGTGCGTTTGCGTTTCATGTTATGCATTTTTGAGACGATTGTTTGTATTGGTGTGTACTATCACTTCTTAAAGTTTTCCCCATTTTTTTCAGAATCACCCTGTATAAAAATTCCAACTCATTGAATCAACCGTATAAATTTCATTCCTTTCGGACATGTGTATAACACCATATATATACAGTTGAATCCCGTTATAACGAACGCCAAGAGACCGGAGGAATCACTTCGTTAAAACGAAATTTCGTTATAATGGAATTCCAGGTTACCTAGCGTTGTACCTATGTAAGTTAATTTGGGGGATTAGAAAAGTGTTCGTTAAAACGAGATTTTCGCTATAACGGTATCCGTTAAAACGGGATTCCGCTGTACTGTACATTATAACACCATATGCATGAAGTGTAAACATGTGCAGAATGTTCGTTTTAAGAACATTAATTGATTGTTGTTAATCGATCACAAAATTATAAAAAAAAATATTAAAATAACACTGGTTCTTTTCAATTTCTTTATTCAGTATCAGTTTTCATTATTCTCATCAGCATACTGTATGCTGCCGAGTGAAGTGGAATTGAGTGTTGGGAAAATAATCCTAATTATGCAGCTATAATGAAAATTATGCTCAATCTTTTTTTCATTACAGTGCCTTGAAAAACATCATCAAATTTATCATTAACAGAATTAATTGAAATCTTTTTAAGAAAAAAAGTTTCTTCTAACACAAATCCACTAATTATTTCAAAATAGGGACAAATTATTGCCAATTAAATTTTGCTCTAGAGAGTTTGTGCTTTTTTGCAGGTACGCACTTCCTATGCAATAATGAAGCTGATAATTATTCAGTTTATTCTAATACGTTTTATAAGGTTTTTGTTTTTTTCCTGAGAACGTTCCTTTTTTTAAAAGGGAATTTAAGGAATGAAAAAGTAAAAAAAAAAAAACGTGTCTTTCTCCCGAAAGCTGAAAAGTTTTCTACGTTAACGATGGCTTTTTTTGAAAGAAAAGTTTCGTATTGTTTTGCATTTTTTTTTTTAGTACAAAGGCTTATGATGAAGGATTTGTTCTGTCCGGGACGTGAATAACAAATCCCGAAGAAGGTGAAATTAGTGAGCAGTTGACGTTGAGTTCCAAACTTGTTAGATAAAAATGCTTTATTTTTCAATGATTGAACCGGCCAATCTGAATCGTCGAATAAGATTGTTATTTCAAATTTCCTACGAATTCGAGTTTTATTCGAGTGAAGTTCTTTTTTACGCAGGAACGAGAAGAAAAGAAAACCTTTGACATTTGCTTGTTAGAATTTTCACCTAACAAGGACGAGACAGAGGGACTGTATAAAAAATATATATATATTTTATTATGCTATATAACAAATTATATTTGTCATGAATCTTCGATGGAATTTTTGGAATTTCCTACTGAACTCGATAGAATAGATACGGAATGAAATCTCTATATTTTTTAAGGAGGAAAAGGAGGTTTTTTTCCCACAAAAAAATTTAATGATATGACACTTGAATTTCAAACTAGAGGGATTTCTTTATGTAATAGCGGAGTTCTTTCATATCAGAATGTGTTATTCATGATTGATGTTTCATGTTCTCTGCTCGTATTTGAAGTTTAACCAGATATTTTAAGAGAGAGTTTCGAAGTTGTTGCGTTTGTTCCGTATGATCATTAAAAACGTAGTCATTTGTTTGTAGAATAATGCAATGATTTATACAAGTCATACCTATTTTTTGTTTATTTTTGTTTATATAATTCCTGGTGAATGGTGACGGCTTTTAATCTACCAGGACTACAGGGCCTGAATAGAAGTAGACTTGAGCTCGGAATGACATCTATTACTTTAACATCAGTCTTGAACTTCTACTAGCATTATCAGAGTACTGGGATTACTCGGTATCAGAGGCGTATGTAGGAAGGAGCACGAGAGGCTTGATGCTTCCCAAGACAATCAAAAATGGTTTATACAAATACAACAGCCACGACAGGCATAATGCCCAACGAGGTGGCGGTAAAAAGATGCTCATAAAAATATGGATGTCAAACATAACCAAAATAAAGCAATCCAATATAAAAGCATGTATCACGAAAGAGAAAAAACTAATAATAAATGCATTGCAAATGTAATGCATTGCCCGTGAAAATATATTATGGTTGTCTTATTCTAATTATGGATCGTTTTTTGATCTAGCCCGCTATGTTTATCGTACTTAGGTATGGTCTCCAAAACCTCACGGCATACTCCAAACCAGGACGAACTAAGGGCCCTTTCACACGGAGCGGATGCGGATGCGGACGCGGATGCGGATGCGGACGCGGATGCGGATGCGGAAGCGGGTCCGCATACCCTTTCACACGAGCACTGAAGATGCGGGTGTTTCGCCCGCATCTTTAGGTTGAAATTCGTGCATAAAAACTATTTTTTCGCAATTTTTGTAACTGTTTTTCTCCTTCACCCCTGATTCAGTGCCCATATGCAGCCTAGAGGTATTCTTTGGTGGTTTAGTCTAGAGCCACATAGAATATGGGAATAAAGATGTCTTCATTCCGATCCTCACAAGTAGTCGATGGGAGAAAATGTCTTCAAATATTTTCAAAAGATTTTGAAAACAAATCCGTCTTTCCGGAAAAATATGAAAGAAAAATTCCAAAAACATCCAATGTTCGAAAAATCCAATCCAAAAACATCAAAAACTAATATGTTCCTAAAAAAAAAATTCAGGAGATATCAAAGAATTTGCAAGTAGGAAAAAAGGGGAGGGGTGGGGACGTTCAAAATGTCTGTGCTTAGAAATATTCACATCACAATTCTGTCTTAGGCCGGGATTACAGTATAAAAGTTTTATAAAAGTTAGTTTATAAAACTTGAAAAATGCAACCGATAGGCCGATCAGTTAAGTTCGCTCGAATGTAACAGATGTGTTTATTGATTACATTTTTCAAGTTTTATAGTGTAATACCAGCCTTAGGCCGGGATTACACTATAAAAGTTTTGTAAAAGCTCTTTGATAAAACGTGAAAAATTCAACCAATATTATCTTATTGGTTGAATTTTTTGAATGCAAAATGTGTGTGCGTGTGTGTGTGTGTGCACCGGTTGCATTTTCTGGAATGCAACCGATGCGCCTATTGGTTGAATTTTTCAACTTTCATAAAAGTTCTTTTATAAAACTTTATAGTATAATCCCGGCCGGATTACACTATAAAAATTTTATAACAATTATTAAAAAAAAAAGCAACTAATAAATTTATCGGTTGCATTAGAGCAAATGCAACCGATAAATTTATTAGTTGCTTTTTTCAAGTTTTATAAAATAACTTTCATAAATCTTTTAGAGTGAAATCCCATCCTTAGATTAGTCATTTCTGAAATATAAAATTTCATTTTTTAAGTTTATAGACTGAATATCGAGTAAAATATACTTGTCGGTATCGGGGGAACCACCAAAAATATTAAAGTTCAAGGGTCTTCAAACGACTTAATCCGGCCCTGAGTGAACACCGTACGGGGATAACGTTGTTTAATAAAAGTATTTTTTTTAAAGTTTAAAAATATTAACAGATTAAAAATTTAAAAAAATGACAAATATTTAAAATAATATTTCAGATATTTATATTTTTAAATAATTTAAAAAATTTAAAAAGAAAAAAATTAAAATTTTTAAATTAAATTTAAAAGTTATTAAAGTATTTAGTCAATTAAATATTCATAATGAACAGAACGGCTTATAATTTTTGTTCCGTCAGTGGCCGTTGTTGGCAGGTTTTATTGTATAAAATTGTAAAGTATGGACAAAAGGCAGTTAAAGTTGCTATATCTCAATCTCAGAACGAAACAAAGGGATAGACGTATGTAGGTACATTATATTAATGAGCAGGGACCATCATATGGTGTTTTATGATGGTCATTTTATCATTATGGCAAATAATTAAAAAAAAATCCGTGAAAAATCACCTTCAAAAAGTACCCAAAGATGCGGACGAATTCGCTCCGCATCCGCATCGTCTGAATAGCTCCGAATAAACCTATTGTCAAAACTTGTATGTGCGGATGCGGAGCCCGCACTTAGGTTTTGACACATGCGGACGACGTCCGGACCCGCATGAACATTTCCTAGGTGCGGAGATTTTTCGGCTCGTCTGAAAGGCGCAGTATATTCCAATTGTTAAAACTTCTTCCGGACCCGCATCCGCATCCGCATCCGCTCCGTGTGAAAGGGCCCTAAAATCCAATACCTTTTTTCTCCGATAAAAGTTGATTCAATATAAAGTAAACTGTTTCGTTCATCAAATGAGGCAAAATATTTGAGACCATGCAGGAAAATTATATTTGTGAAAAAAAAGTTGAATGTTTTAAAAAGTCGAATTTCAAGTGTAATTTCGAATGAATGCAATCTCCATTTGATGAACTGAACGGTTTTCTTAACCCTTTATTTGGGGGTGTTACTCTCAAAAGCAACATGAGCTTTTTATATCTTTCAAGTAAAGGAGTTTCATATTTTCAGCTCGTATCGGCACTGGTACTTGTAAGTAACTCCTAAATATTCGATTTTTACTTGTGAGTGGTTCATGAACTTTCTATAATTACCAGCAGAATGGTTCAAAGGTACTATGTGTCTCCTATTTCTTGCCATGCCAAGCAAAAGCAATTTTTCAACACTGCATTTTGGAGGGAAATACCATACGTGGCGGAGACTTATTGCCGTGCATTCTCCAAGGATGACAAAAATAAATTGACAAAAAACGAATGACTTTTTCATAATGTTCAAATCTACATAAATCATATGAATGCAGTGTGTTCTCTGAAATACAACACCCGATATCTTTTCAAAGTATTGAAAATAATTTTTATCATGTAATAGCATTTAGGGCATCTCATTTGCTTAATATAACTTTAAAATTGTTTCTCCTCTGAATATTTCAATACTAGCAAATTAAAGGGTTAATTTTGAATCAATTATTATTCAGTTCCATTGATGCCATGCTATTTTATCATGGGCACAAGGTGTTAACATTACATTTTTTTTTTTCATGTTTGAAAATTTGCAAAAAAATATATTAAAGCTACGTAAAAAAAAATAGCGTTTGCATAGCATATGCAATTAAAAACATGTGAAATAAATTTGAAATAAATCAATGTATATATAAATAAAATCTTTAATGATATTCCCGATGGAACATAATTTTTAAGGCTATCCATGTTGTAAGGTACGAGACTCCTCAATCATATACAACGAATTCCTTCTGCATAAATATTTCAACAAAAAACTCTATTTCAATAAGGTTGCATGTTTATCCGCACGTTTAAATTCTAAAACATGCTTATCGATTTGAGATTCCACAGACGTTATGGGAAACTCTTCAGCCCGTGTAATATAAAAAATAAATAATGCAAAATGAGGGAAAGCGACACGAAAAACAGAAAACAAATCATTCGAACGGAACATGGAAATAGAAAAAAAAAAAAAAAAATCCGTGTTTCCATTAGAAAAAGGAAGAAAACCAGAATAATTTTGACTCCTATTGTATTTTATTTTTTCCCTATGCAATAATGAAGGAATTCCCGAGTTACCCGGTAACCATTCGAGTGATTTCTTATGGGAAATGATGGTGCGACATCCCCGCGTGTTTTGCTAAAACAGTAACTAAGCTGAATAACTTTAGTTTTCTGTACTTTTCATCATGCAACATCGTTTCTTTGCTATTTTTTCTATTCCCCATTAGAAGTTAAACATCACTGTAGAGACTTCATGAACTGAAGTGTGCAAATACTGCTTTCTTTTATTCAAATATATATTTTTATTTTTATTTCAGTCTTCATTCGCATTCCTTGTTATTTTGCGTGTCTTGAAAGCGTTATTCAAGTGCGTAATTTAAGAATTTATAGCTTAAGAAATTTTCTGTTCGCTCCAATAATGATTATTTCAGCCCCTGAGAATTTTTTACGGCATTTTGTTTCCTAATATATAAGTTAAAAATTTTTAACAACTTCAGTGTGCGGAATGGTTATAAATAAACTGACACTACTCAGACGTGTGTGGCACCCATTCTGATGAATGTATTTTGAAGAAACTTGGTATGCATATGCAGGATACAGTGAAACCTGTGTATATTGAACATTGAAGGACCGGACATATCCCACTTCCCATTTCACAAGAGTTGTATAACGCTTGTGAATAACTTGTTTATAACGATAAACCTGGTTATAACGGAATTTTCTTTGGTCCCGGCGGAATTCTTATTCACTAGGAAATAGTGCAAATGCTCAAACTGTCTGCAGCGATAAACTTGGTATCTAGGTATCTACAGTGGCGTTATAGACAGGTTTCACTGTATATGGAATATGGGGGAAAAGAAAGATTTAATTAAAAGTAGTTAAATTTTTGGCCACCAGGGGAAAAAAGTGACATTTTTTTTTTAATCGCAGTTATTATTTTTTTTTTTTTTCATGTTCCAACTAACGTATATACCAAGTTTCATTAAAGTACGTCCACCACAGCGGCGGCGGATAGGTCGGAGTAGTGTTAATTTATTTTTACTGGCAGAGCGGTTTCTCCGCATTTAATGCTTTTTCTGCCTCCAACTTTCCTCCGTGTTTTTCGAATTCGAATATTTCAGTGAATATTGCATGGCACCAGGAGATACAGGGCAACAACTTCCTAATTGTGTTTTAGGGGGGCCGTATAAAAATTATTTTTATATTTTAATAAATATACAATCCTTTGAAACATGAATGACGTATCCGAGTACCACACATTATTTGGAAACTTTTTCTAATTAGAAGTATACCTCTAGGACCAACGGTTCAATCATAAAATGTCATACCCTTCTGTTTGCTATGCACCGTGAATACAGTGCGTTGCCTTGAAGTGCCGGCAAACTCAGATGTATGAAGTTAAGCATCAAGAACAAAAATTGCCACAGAATATGCTATCGCAAACCACGTTTAGTCGGTGAAATTCGCAAAAACACTTATGAAGGGTGACGCCGAGTGGAACAAAAAGGTCAATAATAAAGTAGGAAAAAAACATTTATTTGACAGCATGATTGCAACGCCGCCTGTTGTGTACAAAATAAAGTGCAACAATAATAAGTACAAACAAGTGAAATAAATGAGTACAAAAACCATTTACTTGACAGCATGATTGCAACGCCACCTGTTGTGTACAAAATAAAGTGCAACAATAATAAGTACAAACAAGTGAAATAAATGAGTACAAAAACCATTTACTTGACCGCATGATTGCAACGCCACCTGTTGTGTACAAAATAAAGTGCAACAATAATAAGTACAAACAAGTGATATAAATGAGTACGAAAACCATTTACTTGACAGCATGATTGCAACGCCACCTGTTGTGTACAAAATAAAGTGCAACAATAATAAGTACAAACAAGTGAAATAAATGAGTACAAAAACCATTTACTTGACCGCATGATTGCAACGCCACCTGTTGTGTACAAAATAAAGTGCAACAATAATAAGTACAAACAAGTGATATAAATGAGTACGAAAACCATTTACTTGACAGCATGATTGCAACGCCACCTGTTGTGTACAAAATAAAGTGCAACAATAATAAGTACAAACAAGTGATATAAATGAGTACGAAAACCATTTACTTGACAGCATGATTGCAACGCCACCTGTTGTGTACAAAATAAAGTGCAACAATAATAAGTACAAACAAGTGAAATAAATGAGTACAAAAACCATTTACTTGACAGCATGATTGCAACGCCGCCTGTTGTGTACAAAATAAAGTGCAACAATAATAAGTACAAACAAGTGAAATAAATGAGTACAAAAACCATTTACTTGACAGCATGATTCCAATGCAGCACAGTTCAATGTCCGATAGTAGTCAAAGAGAAATGATTACAGGAGTTGTTTGAAGTTACGGCTGAACAGGTTGTGTTGTAATCATGCTGTCAAATAAATGTTTTTTCTACTTATTATTGGCTTTTTTGTCCCGCACGACGTTACACTCTTCATAAGTATTTTTGCGATTTTCACCGAGTAAACGTGGTTTGCGATACCATGTTCTACCTTAATCGAATTCCAAAATCGGAGAAAATTTGAAAAAAAAGAAAAAAAGTAAACTTTAAAATGCGGAAAACCGTTTTACCCTCATTTAACGCTGTTGTTACCCAAATTTCCTCCGTCTTTCGAATTTCAATATCTTTGTGAATATTGCGCTTAGAAACATGGAATTTTTTTTCTCGACATCGGGAGGGACGGGACAATAACATTTTAACTGGAAATTGGAACACAAAGGGAGCGCATAGAAATTTAGATTTCCTATTTTGTTACACACTGTATTTTCACTGTCGAAACTGGTATAAGGTAATTTTTGAAAATCCGCTGAGCATTTTTTTAAATTGAAACTGTACCTCTACGACGGACTATTGATGAGATAAAAGCCATGCTAGCACTTGCAGGGCATCCTGAAAAAAATTGTGCATTTTGGTCATGAATTTAAAAAGCAGGCAAAATAGGGTAAATTCTTAAAAGTGGGTGACATATACAAAAAAATTAATATGAACATTTACATTAGAAATTTTCACGATCAAATCAAAATAATGGGTGAATTTACCACAAAAAAATAATACTAAAAATATCAGAGGGTATCAGGGCACCTTTCCCGTTTCCCTCGGGAATTCGTCAATTACTCTAACTACGTTGCAGATGTAAGTGCTTTTAGTTGTTAGTAAGAGACGCATGTTTGTGAAATTGAAACATCTGAAATCCTATTCAGGGGAGGCGTATACTTGATTCTTTCTTTCTCTCTCTCTCTCTCTAATTCAATGTTTATTCATTTATTTTAGGGGCTAACACGGCAAAGGAAATTTTCTAAAAGCTTCCCTGAATAATTTAAATGCTAATCCTGAATGAAAAGTACACCAAAAAGTTCAGTTTGTAAAGCTTAACCGAAGAAACAAAATTTAGACTTTTTCCAATCTGTTTTTATTCCGACGAATGCACTGCTAATCACGACAAATGCGATACCCATGTATATCTCTCTCTCTCTCTATCTCTATCTCTCACAAGAATTTGTGCATTGAATCGAACTGCAACTTATTTTAATGTGAGAATTCGTTGTACTTCAAGTAAATTAACATCTTCTTTCACATTTTTTTAAATGCTTTGTCGTCTAAGGGTATTTCTTCAACACCTTTTAGTTTTTGTTCGTGTCTCCATTGAGATGTAAAGTTCAGAAAACACTCGTGGACGGCGAAAAATAGAAATTACATCTCTTACATTGTTACAAAACCAAAACTACTTCTTTTATACTGAATTTCAAATGCAATTTGCATGTTTGAACATGAAAAACAAATACTACTTATATATACCTTTATGCATTACCCATTCATTCGGTTATTTTCGATGTGTACATAAACATTTTCAATGTGAAACATGTCTACTTTTTGATGGATAAAATAATATTATCGTCTCGATAGCATTTTGCGAACAATATTACGGAAAAAAAAGGTTTTTAATTTAATATTAGACATCTTTTTTTGTATAAAGGTATTGAAAAATGTGTGTATCGAATCGAACTCTAATTCATTTTAATGTGAGAATTTATTGTAGATCAAGTAAATTAACGTCTTCTTTCACATCCATTTTAATGTTTTCGTCCAATAGTGTTTTTCCAACACCTTTTAGTTTTCTGCTCGTGTTTTCATTAACTTGTAAATTTCAGTAAACATTCTTGAATGGTTAAAAAATAGAAATTATAACGCTTACATTGTTATAAAACCAACATTTCTTTTTTTTTCTTTCTTTTATGTTTAAAAGCAATCCCACCATGTTAAAAATGTTGAACATGAAAAATAAATCCGAATCCAAATCAATTACCTATTGATTCGAGTATTTCTAATACATATTAATATTTTGCGACGAGAAATATTTCTATTCCTTAATGGGTAAAATATTATCATCTTAAAATCATTTTATGAACAATGTCAAGAAAAAAAGTTTTTTTTTTAAATTTAATATTTGAATCATTCTTCTATAAATATATTTCAATGCAATGAAAAACAAATCTTGATTTTAATGACATTATTTTTTTTAATTTGTGCTATACATGCACATACATGCTATTTATTTCTTTTGGGTTGATTATTGATACTTTTACAGGGAAAAAAAACCCCCCAATACAGATAATTTAGCAAATATTTCTCAACCATCATTTTACTTTGATAAATCAAGTTGCGCCCAAGGGCGAGCTGAATAATAACGGGGAATTCTTTTGACACTCACTATTTTATGAATAATTTTCTATATTATATACCAAATAATAATCTTGGATAGTATTTGAATTTTGAGACATGCATCACGGTTGATGAGGAATTATTCATATAGTGGAAATGGTAAGTTTCTTAATCTTTGAAGATTTCGAAATAAATAAAGTGTATCTGATACAACAACGTTTTTAGAGGCAAAAACTGCAGCGAATTGCATTTATGGTGATAGACTGGAAGATGTAATAGATTTATTAAGCTCTATGATACTTTATTCGTGAATTAAAATTCTATCCAATTTTTCTTATAATTTTTTTGTCGTTTGACAGTTTTTGGCATAAGGAAAGAAAAAATAAGTTTTATGGCAATTTAATTATTAAAGCTTTATGGTTCAAATTCAACTACGTTTTTGTACATTTTTGTACGTGATGGGTTCAAAACACCAAATATGCCATAACAAATCAAATTCAAATTATTGCCGACAAAATTAAAATATAAGAGTTTTTATTTGCCTTTTGTAATGTTTCGGTTTTTACCAACATGTGCAAACACAACCAACATCACCCATTAAATTCATAAATCCTAGACAAAAGTTTGAGAATAATGTCCGATAAATTTAAATAATTCATTGACAATTTATCATGTTTAAAAACACGAGTTATCGATTATACATAATCACCGGTAAATTTGCAAAATTTATCACACTTATCAAAATGGTCGAGCGATTATGCGTAATCCCTGGATTTTTCATATTTACCGTAACATATATATCCCATTGACAATCATCAGGTGCTGTGTTGCCATATTCTAGTTATTTTTATAAATGCTTAAATTATTGTAATGTGTGGTTGTAGAGTAGTATTTGTAAGAACTGTCATTAAATAAGAATAAGTTCTTTAAGTGATCAAGAACTGCCAGTGAAAACTTCTTAGAAGTTCTTATGAATCGTCGTGCATCTTGATAATACATTACATTTTTAGATATACCCTGTGTAGTGCTGAATGCATACTGTATTATCATACAATTCTGAGATTATCACTTTTATTACGGTGGAACTCGGTTATAACGGCAATGAAGCTCCCTCAAAATTTTGTCGTTATAACCGAGGTTAACGGTTTTAAGGCCTTTTATGACGAAAGATATAATCAAAGGTTCTGTTTTTATTTTTATGATTAGCGTAGGGTAAACACACTTAAGAGCGAAAAATACGGTAAATTGTGTTAATAAAAACGGGGCATTGCCAACTCTCGCCAAACAAGTTGAAAAATGTAGGCTTATAAAAACCCTTGACGAGACATACAGTGCTACAGCAAGTTAGTTAAAATGCATTTAACGAAAAAAAAAAACTTGATGAATACACGAGATGAATATTTATAGTCATATCGATTATTACACAATTTACAATAAAAAGTATGCATATTACCTGTATTCATTTACCTTGATTCTAGTAAAGATTAGGTATTTAAACAAGCTTCGTGTAAAAAGCGGGACATTTTATAAGAAAAGGTAAGAAAGGACAAAATAGGGAAATGTTTTGTAAAGTGGTTGTGTCAAAGAGCAGGTCCGGGTGTAAAACATGAAGAAATAAATTGTTTTTCAACGTTAGGCATGGATAGAAAGAACATTTTTTTTCCGATTTCTTGTGAAAACATCATTGAAACGGAAGAAAAAGATAAGAACAATTTGTCGTTATATCCCAGGTGGTTGCTTTTCATCGACGTTATAAAGCAAGGCTCGTCAACATTATTGTCTATGAGGATTAGTCTAGACTGCCAATTATTGACGTTATATCCACGGTGTCGTTATAACCTAGAACGACTGTATTTTTAGTCCATCTGCTATGGAATCCTTTATTTCCCTAAAACTTCTTATAACTGATATACTTCGTTTTCAGAATATCGTAATGAATGTCTCGTATTATTTCTGGTAGTAGTAGTAGTTGTAGAAGCCCAATTAGTGGTACGGAATATGAAGGTGTTATGCACACTTTATTGACCTACGAACGAACCCGATAGGAGAAACATTCTTTTTTGGGAAAACTATGAGGACGTTGTTTGTGCTGCCCAATTGACGTGTGTTTGGAGGATGCTTAAACATCGAGAGTTTTGGTCACTAACAAGGTCCGCAGAGAACAAATGCAAGTCCTACTTCGGAAGGTTATGGAACCGAAGAAATAAAAGGACCAATAAAATGCTACATTCACAATGAGCCAATGTCTAGTCACCACTTTTTCTTTTATGGTTTTCTCTTCAGATGGAAAGAAATTGTGGGCACTCATGACCTTGTTTTTCTATCGGATATAACTCTCGTAGTAAGTGCCTTTGTTTAGGTATTGCATAGAATTCATGTTCGACGAAAAGTGTTATTTGTAAAAGAAAGTTTGATTTTCTTTGTCTTGTTTTCCGTATGTTGAATATAATGTTTGGAAAACAAAAACAATTCGAGGAAAAGTTCAATTTAAGAAAGAATAATGCCATTGAACCTTGCTGATAATGTCAATGTAAACTGACACCGGATGTAACGCCAATATTTTTGTCGCTTTTGCTACCGATTTTATGGCGTTTTCCCTAGAAATTCTTAGTAGTGAAGCTCATCACATCAAGGTTTTGTTCTATTATACCCATGACCATCTTAACAGCACCGTGGCCCCAGGGCAAAGTGTTATTTTGGGACCCCCTCTTTATTAGCTGAAAATATCTGATCATAAATTTCTATGCTTTTTCTCGAAAATCGTAGCACTTAATCTCATTATCACGATGCCTCTTATACACTGGAGGCACCCGTACGATGCCCAGGTGGGCCCATGCGTTATGACAGCGCTGATAATACTTAACGTTAAAAATTGGACTTATTGCATGTTTGGCTTGTTATCACATGACTTGTTTATGACCCGTATTCCGAAAATTCTCGCATCACGTCCCTTCGAAGACGTGATGACTTTTCTTTCCGAGTTCACCTCAGCATAATATCCGGGAAATAACTGTTTCCTTGATTCTCGCATTTCCCCCCTGATTTTTCTCATCCCAACTTTTTTTTTACAAAAACACCCCGTTTTTCAACGAAGCATATTCAGTGTTTCCAACCTTTGTGATGTCGCGGACCCCCTTGTACTAAAAGTCAAAGCACCGAGCACTCCATGTAGCGAATGCCAATTTTGAAGCCACCGCCCCACCTTCCATAATATACAAACATATTTATGAATTTAAATGATCCCGCAAACTATTTACAAAGATCTGGTGGACCCCGGAGGGTCCGTGGACCATAAGTTGAATAACATTTGTACTTCAATTCATAATTTTTACTGAGACCAGGGAAATTGAACATAATTTGCATTACACTTAAAAATTGTGATGTAAGACTGAATACTTATCTCTCACACGTGATGAATTATCTCTCAAACTGTGAACACTTATCTTCACTGTTTTTGCCATTAATTATATTTTAAATCACTGCGGATTTTCTTTAGCACCGCATTTATTACCGAAGGTCATTTATAAGCAATAGTGTATATATTTTTTAGTGACATTATAACAAGACATTTTTGGTGACATTACAACAAGACATTTTTGGTGACATTACAACAAGACATTTTTGGTGACATTACAACAAGACATTTTTGGTGACATTACAACAAGACATTTTTGGTGACATTACAACAAGACATTTTTGGTGACATTATAACAAGACATTTTTGGTGACAGCAATACAATATTTGGTGATTCCATTCCCAAACTGATTCTACTATGAGCGAGAATCTAATGTATATTATTTGGGGAGAGTTAATTTTTTTTTACGGAATCAACGCTATTTTTTGGCGAAAAATGATAATCTTTTAGAAAGAATTGACTCTTTTTTAAAAAGAACTGACACTTTTTTGGAAAGAATTAATACTGTTACAGAGAGAGAACGGAATCACTTTTTTGGCGACAATTGGTGATGCCTTGTGTTTATGACCTCAATTTCCCGCATTTTTCTCGATCATATATGGTTATCTCTAATCATAATGGAATGGCAGTTTAATGTGCAGTGTTTGATTGCAGAGGGTTTTAATTTTCGTCAAGAAAATGCCTTTATATCGTCAACCTCCGTCATAATTACATCTCAGGTATAACGACGAAATTTTTGCGAGTAATCTTTTAGAACTGTTTTTAGTTTGAGTATTTTGCTCCTATTACTTAATATCCAATCAATATATTCACAAATTTATCCAAATTATAAAATTTTGACTTGATTACTTGCATTCACATTACACGCCTACCTCTCTTTTGTACCTTTCCTTTGTATTTATTCGGTGAATCAAAATTGAAACGTGGGAGTAATTACAATCTTTGTGAAGATTATATACCAGTCTCAGTTTTAATAAAAGTATCCTCCTCGGTGAATCAGTCTTTTGTCTTTACTTAGCCAAGGAAGACCTTGGAAAAGAAAATTATACACAAAACCCCAACAGTAAATCGATGATACGTAATTATTTTTCACAACGTTATGCACTTCCTGGTAATCGGAGCCTTTTGACGAAGACTCTCGTGTCCCTCGTTAGAAAATCAGTATTCTCTCTACCCATTTTGATGGCAGTGGTGCCTTTAATTATGTTAGTGAAGTAGCAATTAAGATATCAGGAAGTCTCGAGTTGTTTACATCGAGAAATCTCGTGTCTGTCACGTAAGAATCAAGTGCAGATTAACCGCATCTTAATACTCGTTTAGACCGAGTAATTGCCAGCCATTTTCTTATAAAAGAGCCCTATCTCTCACGTTTTAGAGATCCGGGTATTTTCATTATTTGATGATATGAAAGGATGGCAAATTTAAAGAAAATTTCTCTTTTTTTGTCTCTTAATCATGAAATTTTCCACCTCGACTGTTACATACTTATAAAACGACTGTATTTTTAAAGACCGAGAGGATGGAATATGTTTATGTAACGTGGCGTATATTTTAAAGTTACTTTTATGTAAATCGTGTAAAAATTTCATTTTAAAATGTTTTCAGTTACTGAAAGAGTGGGGGTGATGAATCTGGTTTTCATTCATTCAAATGAGAAGTATTCTGGGAATTTTTCTAGTTATAATGAGATTTTGGGCGGCGAATGCGAATTTGTATTTTTTATGGCAAGAAAATTATCTGACGAGTTATCAAGGGAAGTATTGTTCCGAACTCTTCTGCTGGATGTATATAATAAAGCATTAATATGGTTATTCTGAATATCTCAATTGAAACGGCAATGAGGCTCTTAAAAAAAAATATGTAAATCCAACTTTCTTATTTGAAAATTTTAGACCTGAAATTAAAATATACATAGACATTTACTTCCAGCTATGTATATACACACATGTAAGGGTACATATTTAAATACAATGGGATGCCATTATCAGACGAATAACTTAGATAAGAAATATGCCTATACGTTAGATGGAAAACCTCTTTAAATTTTAATGAGAGATTGCATTATTTTCCCGATATTTTTCATAGAAAACTATAATACAAATACTGTATAATATTGTCATCTACAACAGTATTTCTCAACCTTTCTGACAACAAGGACCACTGTGTCCAGTATTACGGGATGTTCCTGTAACTGTTTGTTCCGATTTTCTTTTTATACATTTGTGTCGTTTTTTCAATGATGAGTTTATTCGAATTTGTAAGATTTGCTAAAATCGTGTGAATACCCAGCATTTTTATAATACACAGTTTATAAATTATGTTATGATAATTATTTCAAAAAGTACAGATATTCATTTCACGTATTTTGTCAGGTTCAACGTTTTTTCCAGCAGTAAAAAGCAGCGATTGTGCCTACTTTCGAGAACGTTTTTAATTGAAATTGGTTATGTCCCGTACTTTACCCTACTTAAGATCCAAGTTCATTACATTTTGTAAATGAAATATGGTGATCTGTTCATTTGGTATTTTTTTTCGTGAAACACATTGTTTATTGTGATTTATAGCAGCACCTTCATTTTCCCCCACCCTTCAGCGATTTTAGAAGTGGTTAGAAAATTTAATTTAAAGCAATAAATCGCATTTTTTGCCAAAATTTAGTGATATCCCGTATTTACAAACGAAGTTTCCTGCGTTTTTCTCGATGATGTACAGTATAGTGAACCTAATCACGAAAGTACATTTTTAATTAAACCTACATAGATATTACTAATATCAATTACAATAGTTGAATAATTTTTAACTCAGTGAGAACTAAATTATCGAGTCTGCTGCAGAGACCACTCATGCCGTCGTTGCGGTCTGATCATAGGTCGAGAAACGCTTCAATAACGAATACACTATCGAAAAGAACGATAATTGCCTTTGAAACAGGCAAGAAAAGTATTCAAGATATACAGAAAACTGGATGTTGTGAAGATATTTATTATTTGAGATGTTAATTTTTTTAACGAAGGAAAAAACTCATCTCTGCCTCTACCGAAATTAACATCTCAAATAATAAATATCTTCACAACATCCAGTTTTCTGTATATCTTTTATTAACAAGTGGAGAGCGACATTCATGTCATAAGAAAAGTATTGTTATAACATAACAATACTTTTCTCTGATCCCAATGTACTTTTCATAGTGCTAATATATAATTTATAATATATAAATATATAATATATATATTTTTTTCCTCTAGAATGATGCGTTTCTCCTGTCTATTGAGTATAGTTATATAAGCGTCCCATTGTGTACGGTATATGCTAGTATGCGTATATATATAAATGGAAATTTATACCCTAATGATATTTTTCTGTTTTATAACTTTTCTGTTTATATACAGGGTCATCATAAAATGACTTATCATGGAATTTCCCACTGGCATATTATATATAAAACCACCATATTGCTAGAGAGTTAAATTTTTAGTCTATACACATTTTTATGTTACATGAGATACATTCTATAATCACTTTTACGCAAATCTTTTAAAATTGAATTTTAAATTATTTTAATCACTAAAAGATGGGAATGAGTAAGTTTATTTTTTTCATTTATTGAAATGAATAGAATTGAGGAAATTTTTAGTTATAATGAGATTTTATGAGCCAGTCATTTGTAAGTCCTCAAATACGGAAACTACATCTTGTTTTCACATAGAACTCGCTGTATGGCAATCATCCACATACGCAACAAAGGGGCTTTTAGAGGAATCAAGACAGGTGGAATCCTTCAATGATCAGCGATTACGCTTGATTTTTATAGAAAGCAGATAAAACACAATATATAAGAGAAAGAAATGAGTTATTTCCGTGAAGTATTAGAAAAATTGGTATAAATTTCGTTTTGTCTATACAGTGTAGTCTTAACGCATGGGCCCACTCGGGCACAGCCGGGGACCTCAAGAGAATAGGGGCCTCACGAAAATGAGATCCGGTTGAAATTTTGTAGGATTTACCACGTATGGCCTCCGAAAATCCATTTGGCACGGGGGCCCATGATACTCTTAAGACGGCCCTGTATGTATATGCACGTGCACTCTATGGATATTACACGTATGTGTATGAGGATAAAGTCTTTTTTTTTTTTGTTATTTCATATATATCGATGTATTGATATCATGAAATAGTTGTCGTAATAAATACATTATAATTTGTTATTAAGAATATGTTGATTATCTCCATTTTCAAGATGTGTAAGTTTTCAATAGTGATTTGCATTTCAAAAAATGATCATCATGAAAAAACTGCACTTGATAGAGATTTTTAGCATTCATATTTGAATTCAGCACCCCAAGGTAAGTATGAAAAAAAGCTAATTTCACCCATGTTAGAGAAACAAAAGTTGAAAATTGTTGACCAGTGTAATTGTCTCGGTTGATTCCTATATATAGAGAATATCGTCAGTTTACTTTATAATGTCGATAAAAACGCATCGGTCACAGATATGATCACTCTGTTTTAATGGCGGATTTTGATTTAACTATTATGACATTTTTTTCCAAAGAATTCCTAGAATTAGAGCTGATCTATTATAAATAACGTTGAAATAAATTTATTACATGATTGACATGCTGATTTTCTCATCTCACGGCATTTCTTAGAATAGGGTTTGCTAGATGGTTCTCCAAGAACATAATTATTTTGGTCTTCATAGAATAGCTCACGGTTTGTCTAGAATAGAATGTATTTCTGAGTGTAAATACTGTGAAACCCCTCGTTTGCGGACACTCGTGGGATAAAATTTCGTCCGTAAAAGAAGGGTGACCGCATCAGAGTTGGTTACTGTTCAAACAGCGAAATGAAGTATTGGCAATATAACTTGACCGCACGCGGCACGCGAGTTACATGTTGGCCACCCCTGGTATATATCATCGGCTGAATATCCCTCGATATAATTATCGGCAATGTGTTACTGAAATCCTGATACACTTCAACACTGACATCAGCACATTTACCGTACTTATTTATTTCTTAAATACAATGTCGTAAAGCCCACGAAAGTGGGAACCATTGGAGCTCTGGTGTCTATGAGTTCGAGTTCTTTTCAGCTTCTCGAGCTTTTCCATGTATAATCGGATTGGGAACAGGTAAGTTCTTTCTTCTCGCTGAAAAAAAAAAAAAAACCAATCGTTCACAACTGCGTCTACGGTAAGTACTTCTCTGTCTTCGGGACTTCATTTTTCCTAGCCTGATTTTCGTTTTTCAGGTATTCTCGTTCTTATTCTTCTTTATGCATAAAATGGAACTTATCTGTATCCTCTCGCCATTTACAAGAGAGTACGAACTCCCATTTTACTTTTTTTCACTGACATTAATTTTGTCTCTTCGGAATTTATTTTCTTAGAGCTGGCCATTTGAAACAGCGTGAAATCATGTAAAATATACGAGCACAACCAGAAAACTGATATCAGAGTTGCAAAATGGCGCCAAACTTCCCAGCGAAATACAGTCAAATCCCATTATAACGAACGCCAAGAGACCAGAGAAATAATTTTGTCAAAATGAAATTTCGTTATAAAGGAATTCCAGGTCTCTGCATTGTTCCTATATAAACCTACCTGGAGGGTGTTCGTTAAAACGATGTTTTCGCTATAACGGCATCCGTTAAAATGGGATTCGACTATATATCATTGAAATGTAGTCAAAATGTAAATCAAATATTAGATCTTGTGCTGCTATCTAGTACTCATAATTTGAACCGAAATTAAAACTATTGGTGTCTTTACAAGGGTTTTGGTTGAATAAAACGCAGGAAGAACTTGACCATATAAGAGAGTTACCATTACGCAGGGGTTGAAAATACATTATTTAAATATAATTTTGCAGGGGTACTTTTCTTTGACCATAAAACAGAGATGACCGTTAACCACCCTTCAAATACTAACGGGGCATTTATCCCAAAAAAAAAAATTCAAATGTTAAATTCGATTGCATATTGTGACTAATTTTGTTCATTTTCACAGAAAAAGCTGAGGCGTTTTTCTTAAATTCGTAATCTAAGGGTTAAGAGAGCTTTTACTGCATACCAGATCATAATTTTCATGATATTTATACGATTGGATTCTCAAGTACTTGATCGAATATGATGTCATGGGCATCCTGGAATGTGATTCGTGTGATATTTATGGAACATCACTCCAGAATACGGTTATTCACTCGAGCCAAAAATGCACCTACTGTCAAAGTCGCTAATGCAACCATACACATCTCATGCAACGAAGAGTCATCCTTAAATACAAATAAATACAGGCATAATGCCCAACGAAGTGGCTGAGGAAAACATGCCCATAAAAATATGGATGTCATATATTTAAAAAAAAAACAGCAAACCAATAAAAAATGCAATTAACAAAAATTATAAACAATATACACACATGATAAAATATTATACAATGCCCATGAAGAATACTTATGGTTGTCTTATTCTAAGTATGGATAGCTTCTCGATTTACCCCAACATGTTTATCGTATTTCTTTTTGAACGTGTCAATTGTGTTACAATTTACTACCTCCGGGGGTAAGCTATTCCATTTATTAACAACCCTATTGGAGAAAAATTCCCTGCGACACCATAACCTTGCATTGTCCCTCACCAATCGATACTGGTGTCCCCTTGTAAAAGCAGTCGAATGGCGATGTACTAAAAGTTCATGGTCCATCCTATCAATCCCATTGAAAATTTTGAACACTTCGATCATATCTCCTCGACACCTGCGTTCATCCAATGTAAAAATATTAAAAAAATGAAGTCTCTCTTCATAACTCAAGCCCTGTGTGCCAATAAGGACACGCGTAGCTCTTCTCTGCACCCCTTCAACCAAGTCTACGTCCCTCTGTAGGTATGCCTCCAAAACCTTACAGCATACTCCAGTCCAGGACGAACTAAGCCTCGAAAAAGTAGAAGAATGACTTTAGGAGAGCGCGAAGAGACCTTTTTGAAAATGAGACCAAGCATTCTATTCGATTTTTGGACCACCGCTGGATAATGTTCAGAAAATCTAAGTCACTCGTCAATGAGAATTCCCAAATCGATGACCGGGATAGTGACACCATTCAACTCGTAAGAGAACCGTGGGTTGTTCGAACCAAAATGAGCGACCATGCACTTATCAACGCTAAACGTCATGCTCCCTTCATTTGCCCATGCTGCAATCCTGTTTAAGTTGGTCTGGATCAACTCCCTGTCGCTTTCATTCCCGATTACCCCCATTAGCTTCACATCATCTGCGAATTTGCTAGAAATCCAGTATACAAGTACTGTATCGCTGAAGAAGAACTGGCATTCGTGTTAAATCACGAAACAGTTATAAAATATAAAAGAGCTATTTTACATACGAGTACATTAAGAATTGTCGTTGGTGAATTTTAGTAGTTTATGACGCAAATGAGATGGAAACACAATCATTTTTCCATGCATTTGCCTATTTCACATATCTTGTAAAAAAAAAATTCATATAAGATGTAACTACGTTCTTTCTAGATGGTATAATTTTTTTAGACAAAAATTGTAGTTATTTTCTCATATGTTTCAAATAATGCCCTTACGGAAATGCAAAAAGAAATGTCTCCTGGGGTAAAAAACAAATTCTTTATCCTCTAGAAGAAAAATATAGAATCATAAAAAACGCAAGCACTCATTGCAGTGAAATACTCGAAGCACAAAATTGAAAAATGAGCAAATAAAAAAAAATGATTGAAATACCATTCAAAATGTCAGAAATATATTTTTAAAAAATGTCGGATACACATTAATCTTTCGGAAATGCGATGAAAAAATTTTCCATTGTGTGTATCCGTTCCTATATCCAAGAGAAATGGAAATTCTAAAAAAGTGTAGGGAAACATGAATAAAATTTGAGTCTCAATACGTTTCTACAACTACAATTTCTCTTCCTATCTGTTATGCATATTGATGCGATGCATTTCGGAACCATTCATTTTTCCCCTTTTTATTACCTGTTTATTCGCACCTTTGCTTCAAATAATCCAGATTTGTTTGAATTCTCTATCTCGATTGGCTATTTTTTATGGATTCGCCGTCGAATTATTTTTGCCTTCATGATTCAAATCGACATCCTGGTGGAAAAGTAATTCTGAAGACGCTATATATAAATATATGCATGAATCTGTGTCACAATTTCAGTAGAAATGAAGAATTCACGCTTATTAATAGAATATTTGACACCATCTATTCAATTCAAAGGAATTTTTCATGTTAACGAGAGGAAAAATCGTTCGTATATTTTCGTGGATACTCGATTGTGAAGTAGAAAGTGGGGGCCTAATGGGACAAAGCCTAATTTCAGTATTTTGTTTTTCAAATATTTCTTTCACATCAGAATGGCAACTATCAAGCTGCTGTCATTAATCACAAAAAGTAAACATTCCTGATTATTAGGCAAAAAGAAAGACGAAAATCTTTTTTTTTTACCCTGAAAAAGTGTTTGATTTTTTTTTGTTTGAATGAATTGAAATATTAAATTTCTTTACATTGATGTGAAAATCCTGCTAATTTGTATACTTTGGATATTAAAAATATTCCATAAATCTTAGTCAAGTTTTTTTGTGATAAGCATGTGCTGTTTATATTAGAAGAATATTAACTTTGAGACCTTAGGGTGTCTGATGGGACAAGCATAGAGAGAGATTAGTTGCCTAACAGTGTGTTTTTCCTGAAGTAAGAAGAACAACTTGAATATTCGGCATCAAAGCTACACTATCACTTAACAAAAATTGAAACTAGGAAACTTGAATTTCAGTATATTTTAGTTTTAGTTATAAACACAATATTTCATTGTCAAGGAAAGAGTTATTTTCCGGATTTCACGCTGTGGTGAACTCGGAAAGAAAAGGCATCACGTCTCCGCCGGCACTCGAACCCAGGACCGTTTGCATACCAGGCACGCATGCTACCATCTACACCACTGAAGACATGACGCAGCCTTCCTTATTTCACGCACTGTGGCGGGAGGCACTGAAGTAGAGGCAATAGTAGCCTGAACCTCCGTCCCACGCAGGGGCTATTTCCCGTAGTTGAGGCTACTGCCTTTTCTTCAGCACCTCACGCCACAGTGCGTGAAATTAGGAGGGCTGGGTCATGTCTCCAGTGGTGTAGATGGTAGCATGCTTGCCCCGTATGAAAGAGGACCTGCGTTCGATTCCCGGCGGAGACATGATGACTTTTCTTTCCGAGTTCACCTCAACGTGATATCCGGAAAATAACTGTTTCCTTGATATCTCGGGCTGAGAAAAAGCCATCTATTTCTCTCTCTCTAATATTTCATTGTGTTTATACAGTTTTTTGTGAGTTCATTATATTTCTTTTTGTTTTTTCCCTATAAACCAGAGTCTAATGCGGCAAAAGATTTCATTTATAAAACTTATTATCACTGCAAAGGTAACTGGAATTATTTGCTTTGAATAAATTCATCATACAGGGTGATTATAATTAAAGTTCCCGTACTCTGAGTAGTTTTTCTCAAAAACTGCTTATTCCTATACAGCCAAAGTTTTTAGGAAATCTTAATGAGGAAATGAGAGAGAGATTTGTGAACTTTGAAAAAGAAGTTCAATTTTCGACCACTAGGTGGAAAAAGTGGTGTTTTTCTTTTTTATTGAATTTTACATTTCTCCATGAACCATATAGCATATATACCAAGTTTCAATAGAATAAGTCTACCTTAACGGGCACTACGTAGTTCTGAGTAGTTTACATCATCAACGAGAAAAATAAATGTAGATCTTCTGAACCTGTAAAAAAATGCACTGTGGGATTAAAATGTTTTGTTGGCATTTCTCTTTTTTTCACCTTGAAGTTTGAAAATTTTCTGTCTTACTGTAGTCTACGAATGGCTGAGAATGTAGCTATATGTTTGGAAAATGATATCACATTAATAAATTTATTTCATATTCGGATTTTGAAGCTCTGTACGTCCTCTTTAAGGTTCTGTATACGCTGAAAAATTCAAAATAATGGTTTCTTTGAATTATTCTTTCCGGCTTTCCCAATACGTGTTATTGATTATGAAAATAATTATCAGCTAGAAAAAAAATCACTCACTGTAGGTTCAAATCGTAATTGTCAAAACGGGGGGGGGGGGGGGCTTTAAAGACTTTTGAGGGATTTAGTAAAAATATTTGTGTAAATTTTGTAAATAATTTAAACTGTATGAATTAGAATGTGAAAATTTATATGCCATGCTCATTTACTATTCCATTAATATGCTATAACTTTTTTTTTATTTACAAAACCTCTTTAAAACTTACATTATTTGAAAATCATATCTCAGAAGAATGAAAATCAGAAATTCGCAACATTTCTAAAAACTATCGTGTATCAGGTAAACAAAAAAAAAAATTCAGGTCATAATAAAAGTTCGTAAAACTTCAAAATTAAGGTCGGCAGAGCTTTATTATAGTCATCACATGCGAAAAAACGTTTTTAAAGTTTTAACACATAGCATGCCAATCACAATTCTTCATTATCATTTGTTATTTTCGAATATTTGAAGTTTTAACAATTTTCTGACATACCTAGTAGTTTGCGCGAATTCCAAGTTATATATATACATTATATATATGTCCTGTGTTCACATTAAAAAAATTGCAGATGATTACCTGAACTTTCATAGTTTTCGAGAACATTTCTCTCACCGACGACGAAAACACATGCGATCTCCCAACTTGTGTCACTGAGTTTGATTGATGGACTTTAATATATGGTTATTGGTATTAATACGATCGTACAGACGTAGTCTAGACAGAAAAAAAAAGTGCTATGAGACTCCTAATATATTGCTTATGACACCAAATATCTGCATTATTCCTACGAAATGTCTATGACTTGATAGAATTTTTATTTCTGTTCTACTGCATATAAAAAAACCTGTCGATTATTATCTAATGGAAAATGGAAATTAAACAAAAACTATGTAATAAGTGTTTACGTCTGAGAATATCACTGTACCTTATCCTAGTACGGAAGAGAGTATAAATTTCTTGGATCTATCTATTCCCATTTGTTGCACAAAAGAAAAAAAAAGATGAAGACAATACGGCGTTCCTTGAATTTCTACGAGACGACATTCTTCATATCCCCGTGTTGCTAGAAATATTCTGGCTTCTTGCCAATCGTAATAAAGAAAATATAGGGGGAAACATAATGCATAACAATTGCGTGTGTTGAGATTTTCAAGTAGTGAAATATATGGCCACATTTGGTATCACTGACAGCCATATATATGGATAGATGAAGCAAATTTTTCATGCTTCTACTTCATCAAAAATGAATGAGAAGAGCCATGAAATATGGAGCAGAATATTTCGTTGTGAGTAAATACAAAGTGGAACTTTTCATTATTTCTTGCTTTCAAAATTATTATCATCAATAAGGTATTAAATGCGTTCAATCAAGCGATACACAACTCACATTGCTTTCATTCATGGCACGTAGGAATATATCATTCATGTTATTCAAATATCATGAAATGTGTGTATCATACTACTCAACTAGGAAGACTTAATTGATATCTGTAAACTTTATTAATGCTCAGAAAAAAATTAAAATAATATATACACTGGGTTTAATTGCATCATACATTGAATGAATTAGAACATTCCTTCTTTATAAGATATTGACGCACACTGTACAGCATTTAAACAGTGATATCACAACAACATACAAAAATATTTTAAATCTTGTTATATTAATGCAGTGGTTCTCAAACTTGGATCTCTTGTCCAATTCATGAATCGATTGCGACTCTCCAGAAGAGTTCGATACACGTTTTCTCATATAAAAGGACCACTTCAAAGCATAATAATAATAATAATAAAAATAGGTACACAAATTAATATCTTCAGCTTGCCACAACGCCCTTGACAAAAAATGGTGACTCCTTTAGGAGCCGCGATGCAGACTTTGAGAAACACTGGATTTATGTAAATATATGCCTTTTTATGTGCCTATATATAGGGTGGATTGAAAAATCGAAATGTGGGTGAAAGAATCGGCTTGGGGTGCAAAAGTTGTCTTTTAAGCATACTACTTGTAGCATAAATGCAAATTTTTTCCAACTTCAATTAATTTCTTCCGGTGCCCCAAGACACTTAAATATTTGCCAAAAATCGATTTTTATGCAAATTTTGAATAAAAAATGAGTTAAATAAAATCAATTTCACATTGAAAATAGTATAGGCAGAGAATGAAAAATGGTTTATTGCTTATTATTAAATTTATAAAATTATTTAGCTTAGTATAAGTTGGAAGGAATGATGAAAATATTCATGCCATACCCAAGCAGTTGAAAGATGTATTCGCCTAGTGTCTGAGGCGTCGGAAAGTGTGTGTAGAGAAGAGACATGACTTCATATTGAATAGGATAAGATCAAGAAGCCATATGAAACATTTTAATATCAAAAAGCATTACAACATTTAGAAATATGTAAATCTTCAAACTAATACAATTAAAAAAGCCATTATATAAGTTCAATTTGTATAATTTTTATGATTTATTGCTTCTGGGTTTTAAATTTATACTTCATGTATTACTATAAAATTATTATTATTTATACGTTTATACTTTAATACCTGAATACTCTGCAAAATTTATAAAAAAATTTCATTAATTTAGAATTTTTACCAGAAGATATGAATGGATTTCAATAAAAAAAAGTACGCAGGCTAATATGCCCAAGACAGAACTTTCCCAATCCACGTCAAAAGGAATTTCAAAAAATATTTTTTTAATATAAATTTTCATAAAAATTCCAATTTTTAACTAGTTTTGGGGCACTTGGCCACGAGAAGAAGATGAGTGGATTTCAATTAAAAAAATTATGCAACATGTGTGTATTCAAGACAACATTTCCACCCCACGCCATGAGTAATTTCGAAAAAATGTTTTTTTTTATAAATTTTCATCAAAATGTCAATTTTTATTAATTTTTGGGACACCGGAAGATATGAATGGATTTCAAGAAAAAAAAAATTACGCAAACTAATATACCGAAGAAGCAATTTTCCCACACCACGCAAAAAGTAATTTCGAAATTTTTTTTTCATAAAACTTTAAATTTTCAACTATTTTTGGGGCGCTTGGGGCACCGGAAGATATGAATGGATTTCAATAGAAAAAGTATGCAAAATAATACACCCAAGACAAAACTTTCCCACCCCAAGCCAAAAAAGTAATGTCGAACAATTTTTTTTTAATACTTTTCGATCCACCCTATTATATAATCAGAACTTACTCAAGTGAACATCTTTTAAAAAGCTGTTTACTTACTTAACATTTCATGCCATAAACAAGCGGTTCTCAGCCTGTGGAATGTGAAGGAAAAGAGTGATCTGGAGGTAATTGAGAATCAATGATGCTGAAGGAAACCAGTGAAATGCTTATACAAAGACAAGGTACAAAAACTTGAATATCACCATATGAATGGCTAAGTTTTTTCTTCACGGCAAGCGACGACGTTCTATGAGATGGGAAGTGGGGTTCCGATCTTCAAAAGTCAAAGGCAAGCGATGTATATCTATGGGTGAATTAGTCTCTGACGATTCTAATGGTGATATGCTTGCCTTTTACGCATTTCTATAAGTAAACAAGCCTATGCAAATCGAGACGTACGCAGGCTGAAAACACACACACACGAAAGCTAGCGTTTACTTCCGATTTCCAGGGCTATACATGTCTGAAAGTAGCATGACGCTCATGCTTTTCTTGAGATATTCAATCTTATTACATGCTCCCAAAGTATGTTACACAATTATAGAAATATGCAGAGCCTCAAACACAATTCTAGAAATACGCACAGACTCTTGCACAATTCTAGAAATACATACAGTCTCATACACATTTGTAAAAAAAAGGCAAAAAGCTCCCTACACATTTCTGAAAACACACAAAACATCCTACACATTCCTAGAAGTATACAAAGCAATACACAAAGTCTCCCTCACAATTTTAGAAATACACATAGCTCCCCCCCCCTTACACGTTTAAAGTGTAAGCACGCATCCTGTGCATTACTAAAACAAGACCTACAGATTTCTACGGGAATGAGCATGCATGCTATGTATTTCAAAGGAAAAGAAAGCTTCATATGAGTTCCCATATGACACTTCGAGCAGGAAAGGCTGGATACCACTGATCTAAGGTAACAGACCACCACCGTTTGGGAAGCGTTATTTTTGACTCTGATCTGACAAAAGATTGGACGAGGTGTCGAGAAATATTTGAAGTTATAATGCAATTCCAATATATGTCACCAACTTCAAAAGTTTGGAAACCCTATGCAATAGAAATTGTATATCTATCCATTTTCACATCCCACACATATCCATTTCCATATTTTGATAACCACATAAAATGTAATTATGTTCACCAAATTTTTATTTTCTCACAATTAGTGAATACTCAGCCACTGAGCTGAATTCGGATAACCATTTGGACGTGTATATATAAACAAAAAACTCTCGAAAGCAAATTAAATTACGATGCTAATTTCGTTCAAGGCCCCCAGTGCACAGTTAATTCGTTGAAGAGAGAAACATTTTCCAACTAATTGTTCAGAAGAAAAAAATAATATTTGATAGGATGTAATGACATCATCCGCTTCATTTCTTCTATTTAAAAGCAAAGAAATTATTTTTTTTTGCAGAAAAGATCCAATAAAATAACAAGGAAAATTTATAATGAAGTATATTTGTTTTGTAAGCACATAATACATTCATAAAAATGGTTTTTTTCGGGTTTTTTTTCCGTACTTATGGTGTAAATATTCGATTTCAAAATCAGAACAAACATCTTCAAAATAATTGGGGAAAAATTATATTGAATAAAAATTTGATGCTGAAGAGGTCATCGTAATTTATACTCAAATGAAGTACCACCTACGTTTCCTAAAGTTCTCAAGTATCTACAACAAAATCTCTTGTGTTTTTTTCTTACTTTGGATGAAAAATGATAATCATAATTGAAAATCTACGTAATTCATCAAGTGTAAAAAATGCATTGAAACTAATGGGTATTCTGGAAAACATCGAGGAAAGTAGAAGACACCTAATTTTTTTTTCCCAGCTTTAGTTATTGCAACAGTTTGGGGAGGAGAGGTGTTCGATTATTATTATGTTGAAATGCGTGTACACAATAGTCATCAAATATAAGTAGAGTATCGAATATCCTACAAATTCGTAAATAGTTTGAAAATTCATAAAACGTTTAAGGAGTTGGTATATTTGAATTTAGTTTGTGAAAAGCTATTCTCACAAAGGGATCTTTTGTTTTGGTACAGAAAAAAATACTCCGAAGCGTTGTGGATAGAGGATACTGCGCGAACGAAAATCACTTTAAATATGCAAATCAACGTCCTATAAAATCGTCCTAGGTGTACGATTAACAGCTTATTTCTTAATTTTCCTGTTACTGGCGCTTACATAAGTTTTTCATTATGATTTTGACGTTGGTGGATAAAGTGCTATCTGCGAAGTTGTTTCATCTCAGCCACGAATCGCCAGCTGAAGCTTTACAAACGTTTTGACAGAGAAAAGAGAGAAAAAGTTTCAGTCCAATCAATCCTGATTTTTAGCATTAATTTTTTTTCTGTAGCAAAATGATTCTGTTCGGTGAAAATAACTTTTTCGCATTCAAATATGAAAAATCCTTAAATTTTAATGAATTTTTACAAATTTATGAGACTATTTGTATCGTAAATTCGTTTAAAGCGCGTCTGATAAAAAAATAATAATAACAACTTTTTATGGTGAGACCATAGCCGCCTGAACCTTGGGGCTGAGGCCATTCAAGATTCCCCCCCCCCCAATAAACCTTGCTCTGTGACAAAATAGCTTCCAACAGTTACTAGAGGAAATGAAATGCTACTATTACTCTATGATCGTCATGTTCTCGGATGAACCCTAAAGAGATGTAGGAATATTGACCAACGGTTCTTACCAGAAAGTGTTGTGTTTGTGAACATATCTGGTGACGTGCAGCTTATTTGCATAGAACGTGCTGCCACCTCCATCTAGCTGATAAATCGAAAATGAAAAAAAATAAACAAATCCAGCTTTTCAATGAGCGTTTTATTGTGGATATGGTTGCTCGCCGTGACGATAATGGTTCGAATGCGTATTTCAAAAATGTGCAAATAAGATTCAATCAATGCAAAGGCAATTTTGTCGCCCTTTCTTCACAAACGTATCACAAAGTTGTTTTAACAGCATTATTTTTTATCAATCACAATTATCTCGCTACTAGAATCGAACAATGCTGATTGAAGCATTGTTGTATCTTATGTGCAATTGCGAAGTCTCTTTACCTTCAATTACATCTTGATTGGAAAAAAAATTTGAATTATTTTTTATCACTTAAGAAACACTTATCATTGTGAAAACCGATGCCGGTTAACAGAGTTCCGGACGAGCGAGGTTCTCTTTTCACGCTTTACCGGCAAACTCGAGGGACAAAAATAACGTTAGTTCCTTTTAACACACTAGACTAACATGACACATGTCAGAAAGTTGTGTGTTGGTGAAGCATTACAGTATATCTAGTGACGTGAAATTTATTTCATCTAGCTTTCAAATAGGAAATGAAAAATCTATAAATTAGAGTGTAAAATTTTGATTATGGTTCTGATTGCTCGAAGCGGCAATACTGGTTCAAATACGCACGTTCTAATCAGAAAACCAGGTGAGCAAATTACATTTTTCCCGTCGGAGGTATGAACGTGAGGCTTCTAATGATGTGGAAACCTCTATACCAGCGGTTCTCAAACGGTGCTCCGCGACCAAATATATATATATATTTATTTATATAGAAATTATTTCAAATAATAAAAATAAATCATTAATTTTGATGAATAATTAAAAAATAGGCCTACGGAGTGCTCTGCATAAAAAATGTTCATCTAAAAATGGATAAACGAGTCAAAACAGTTTAAGAACCGCTGCTCCATAGACATTAAAACACAATGATTGAACATGATATGCATTCCTAGATATAACTAAGGCTAGGATTGTTCTGATATAAAATCTGCGGAATGTACTTCATAAAAAATTCATTTATAATAGGCCTGTAATAATAAGCTTTATAAATAATACCATATTTCCTAGAGAAAAAACACGGGAAATCACCAAGCATTGTCAAAAATGATGTCAGAGGTGCACAAATAAAATTGCTAACTGTTGCTTACATCGCCGAACAATTTCCAGTTGTGGAAAATGAAGCTATAGAGGAGAGAGAGAGAGCTTGAGAGAGTAAAACTTGCTTTTCATTTTTCTGCTGAAATACACAAAATGATACTCCAGATTATGAAAATATGCGTAAAATTCTGAACATCATGCAAAGTGCCATAAAATCAATGAAAATCATGAAATAATGCTTTAAACTACTGAAAATCGTGAAAAAAAGGCTCTATAAAATAGCGAAATATGCAAAATAATGAAAAATACGCATTTATAGAAATCCTAGCTCTTGTCATAACAATTACTTCAAGCGTCTCAACTGAGTGCCTGTACTAAGTACTGTTTAGTAAGTAGAGTATGAAAGAATTTAAAAATGCATATACCGAAAAAAATCAATATTATTATCCTTCAAATAGTTCAACCAGCTCTAAATCGCATAGTTAATTATAATTTCAATACACGGAATACTCTCCCCTGTTCTAACTTCACTGCATATTGACCATTTATGCAGTGAAGGCAACAAACATAATCTACTGATAACGTGAGAATTCCAATTGTCCCATACTATGTTTATGGGTTGTTGATAAATTCACATTTTTTTACATGTTTTTTGACATGGTTTTTTCCATTCAAATATCTCTTTTTTATTGTAATGAATATCTTCAGTTGGAATGGCTTAGGTTTTAATCGACCCTCGTGTACATAAAATTTGTGGTGCAAAAGAAAAGTAGATAAAAATGGTGAAAGAATTGAAAATTTTAATTAGAGAGTGGCATACAATGAGAGAATCCTGTAGTGTCGCCATCTATGATATACTGCAAGGAAATACGAATCTCCTTGAAATTTTACTTCAGCATTCGATACGAATGGACAGATACAAAAACTAACGAAAATGTGGTTAAATACACTGGTGTTGATGAGTGTCGAAATTAGTTCCTATACATTTCAATGTCAAAATGCATATGTCACTGTCTAAAAGCCATACACCGGTGGTCATGCATGATCACCAATAGTCTCGATAAAGAAATTTCGATTGAATTTCACTACATCTGTCATTTTTACCGGCAATTATGCATAATTCCCAAATCAGTCTGAAAAATATGGGAAAAAATTTAATCTTTTTTTTCTTACGAAAACAATCAATTATTTTTTAAATTGCATGATACGTGCACTACACATATTTCGCAATAAAATTAAAATAGGTGTGAAGAAGATAAAAACATTAATAACAATATTATTACAACAATAACAACATTATAACACATAAGTCTTGTAATGTTGGCTTTCTTCCACGATCTCAACAAGCAAAATCAACACATTACCATCCTAGACCATAGTTACGTTTAGTGCAATTGACAATTTATCATATTTATCAACACAAACTTGGGATCAAGCATAATCATAGTTGGAGCGCGATAGCCCTGGTCGGTAGAATACTCGTACCAAAGGATGTTTAGAGGTGTCGCGAGTTCGATACTCGGTTCGCCCATGTCAGAAAAATTTATTGACACAGGGGTACAACAAAAACGGTGACATGAC
The DNA here is from genome assembly GCF_987345545.1 of Pholcus phalangioides. Lineage (NCBI taxonomy): Eukaryota > Metazoa > Arthropoda > Arachnida > Araneae > Pholcidae > Pholcus > Pholcus phalangioides. The sequence continues at coordinate 9,392,864 of NW_028301606.1, forward strand.
CGAAGGAAAAACTTCCTGCCGCAGGGAGTTCCCCCATCGAGGGGTTAGCGCACCAACCACTCGATGAGTATAAAAAAAGGATGCCGTTCGGAATCGGGGATAAATTGTAGGTGCCGGTGTAATTAGCCCTCGTGTGTGCAGAAAATGACCGTGGTGCGACAAAAATGATCAAATCGTTGATCTTAGTTGAATATGATACATTTTCGGTTATTGACCAAAATTTAAGAAATTACTGTTTTCTTAACAGCTGACTCATGCGAAGATATGTTTAGGAAAGAAAAAAAAAGTCAACTACCTTCGCGAGGAATTGAACCCACGTCCGTTCACTTTCCGGGTGAACGCCCTAGACCTCTAGACTACAGAGGTAACGAATAGCGGTCTAGGGCGTTCACCCGGAAAGTGAAAGGACGTGGGTTCGATTTCCCTCAAGGGCAGTTGAATTTTCTCTTTTTATTAAACATATCTTCGCATCCGCCAGGTGCTGAAAACCTGCGTATAGACAGCGGAGAATGACATCATCCTCGAAATTACAGTTCACCTGACTTTAATGTCTGCTATCAAGAGAGTCCGCTAACTGGGAGTGAAATATATTAAAGCCCTATTACACGAGGCCGGAGATCAAGACAGTGTCTGTTAACGAGGAGTGCCTGTTAGGGGAGGTTCCACTCTGTGCTGCGTCCAGAAAACCCGAATATTTTTATACTTCGGTAATTTAACAAGAATCAGGCAGTTTTTGTGCTGCCATCTATGATCATTTTATTTCTCCGAAATAATTTTCGATTACCGTATGGATATTTCATATTTTCTAAGCGAATTCTGAAAGTATTTTTAGGTAAAAAATGCGTTGAAATATAAATATTTTATTTGAAACTTATTTTCTTATTCGAATTGGACCAAATACGCTCTGCGGCATCAAACATAATACAAGGTGGATGAGAAATTTAAATTTTTTTGTTAAATTACTAAAAAAATTAATTGACGCATGGAATGGTGCGATTTGCAACTTTGGTGGCCTAGTTTTTTTTCTTGTTGATAAATTTAGAAGAGAATGCTAAAAATTTCACTCACAGATGGCG